>NC_046157.1:105118367-105423676 GCF_011064425.1 Rattus rattus | reverse complement strand
TGTTTTCCTGGAATTCTTTCAGGGATTTTTGTGATTCCTCTCTGTAGGCTTCTACTTGTTTATTCATGTTTTCCTGTTTCTCTAAGGGAGTTCTTCGTGTCTTTCTTGAAGTCCTCCAGCATCATGATCAGATATGATTGTGAAACTAGATCTTGCTTTTCTTGTGTGTTTGGATATTCCGTGTTTGCTTTGGTGGGAGAATTGGGCTCCGATCATGCCATGTAGTCTTGGTTTCTGTTGCTTGGGTTCCTGCGCTTGCCTCTTGCCATCAGATTATCTCTACTGTTACTTTGTTCTGCTATTTCTGACAGTGGCTAGACTGTCTTATAAGCCTGTGTTTCAGGAGTGCTGTAGACCTGTTTTCCTGTTTTCTTTCAGCCAGTTATGGTGACAGAGTGTTTTGCTTTTGGGCATGTAGTTTTTCCTCTCTACAGGTCTTCAGCTGTTCCTGTGGGCCTGTGTCTTGAGTTCACCAGGCAGGTCGCTTGGAGCTGGAAGGTTTGTCTTACCTGTGGTCCCGAGGCTCAGGTTTGCTCGTGGGGTGTTACTTATGAGCTCTCCGCAGTGACAGCAACCAGGAAGATCCGCGCCGCCCCTTCTGGGAGCTTCTGTGCACCAGGGTTCCAGATGGCATTTGGTGTTTTCCTCTGGGGTCAGACATGTGGGCAGAGTGTAGTCTCTTCTGGTTTCCCAGGCGTGTCTGCCTCTCTGAAGGCCCAGCTCTCCCTCCCATGGGATTTGGGTGCAGAGAACTGCTTATCCGTTCATTCCCTTCAGGTTCTGGCGTTTTCTCAGACGCAGTGGATTTCCTGCTCCTGTGCCCTTATCCAAGGGAACCCAGAGGCCGTATACAGTCTCCTCTTGGACCAGGGATGTGAGCAGGGGTGGGCAGTGTTGGTGGTCTCTTCTGCTCTGCAGTCTCAGGAGTGCCCACCTGTCTAGGTGGAGATCTCACTCTCCCATGGGGTCGGGGAGCAGTGACCTTCTCTATCTTTTTTAAAATGGCTGCTCCGAGGTGTAGACACCCACATCCTAACACTAGGTGGAGCTCTGGGAACCGCTCAAAAGAGGGAGAGAAAGAATTGTAAAAGCCAGAGGGTAGAGGGCAACAGGAGAACATAGGTCCCAAAAAGGCAGGGTTCACAGGAGCACACAGAGACTGAAATAACAATCATGGAGCCTAAATGGGCCTGGGCTAGGTCTATAAGTACGTTGTTTCTTTAGCCTGTGGGACTTTTACCAGTGGAAATTGAGGTGTCTCTTACTCTTTTGCCTGTTCTTGGGCCCCTTTTCCATCTACTGAGCTGATTCATCCAGCTTTGATATGAGAGTTTGTGCCTAGTTTTACATCGCCCTTTTAGGTCTTCTTTGTTTGAAAACCCTTGGGACATCTGTAATTTTCCGAAGGGAAATGGAGAAGCAGCAGATCTGGGGAGAAGAAAAGTGGAGGAGGAGAACTGAGAGGAGAAGAAGGAGGGAGTGATGCAATCAGGATATATTATATCAGAGAAGAATAAATAAAGCAAATAAAAGAAAACGAAACAAAATAAAATTTCATCTCCCAAGCACTTTTTCTAGTTCACGATATCGTATTTAGCTTCATATTCCACAGCTATCTCCCTAAAAGCAGGAGAAATAAAGTACAGATAGAAAATCCAGGAGCAGATTTTTTTATCTTATTTTTATGCCTGAGAATAATTATTACCTTTTATTATTATACATAACGTATAGTATATACTCAATAATGTTTACACAAACAATGTTCATTAAGCCAATAAAATGCATCAAGCATGTTTTCATCAAATGTTTTACTTGTGAATCTGCTACTTTCAAAGGATGTCATAAGAGATTAACACAGCTAGTAAATAAATGTGATAAACACATCCTCTAGTAGAATGCTAGAAACCGAATACCTAGGTGTCAGCACAGTTGGGTCCTACAAAGGCTTCAATGAGGAACTTTCTGCATTCTGGTTCATAGAGAACTGACGTACTTTTGTTTGTGGCAGAATAACTCTGGTATCTTCCTAAATAATGGCAGGATCTTTCTCTTAGCGTTTCTGAGCAGCTTTTTTATCCTTAATTAAAAATGATATTCTAATTAGGCTTAATACTTCTGCTATTTCAGAATGAGCTCATCATTATCCTTTATTGATTACAGCGTCAAAGATTCTGGCTAAATAAAAGATCCCATCTCAGTACCAGGTAGACATGGACTTTGAAGAAACATTACTCAATCCGTGGTACTTTTTCCTCTATGTGTGTGGCCTTAAATGTTTAATCACCTCCACTTGCTTAACAACAAAGACTCAACTTTGAAAAAAAAAAAAAAGGTAGGAAAAAAATGTATGGTCTCTTAAGTGATTATACCAAAATCTGAATAGAGTCCATCTTTACTAGGTATATTATTCTGTTAATACTGGGATTAAAATTGATTGACATTCATCTGCTGAGAAGCAAAGCACCCTACCAAGGTCCAAAATGATAATCTATAAATAAAATACTTGGAGATCCCATTACTTAAAAATAAGAAGTTTCATATATTGCAAAAACCCCTTTAGCTATAGAGTTAATAAAATATTAGATGATTTTAAAATATAGCTTATCAGCAGGGAGAGTTCAGTCCTCAAAGATCAAAGCCAAATGTGAATTGTGAATTCTGAAAGATAAGCATGCTCTGAAACTAGGCCATGCCCAGTGGGAATGGTGATCCTAAACAAAGAATTGTCCCCCTAAAGATTTAATTATTTTTAAATAGTTTTAAGTTTACTGCAAAATTATATGGTTAATAACCAATGGCCTACTTATCCATGTATTTATATCCTCACTTTTAAAATCAATCTGTACTACAATGTTTAATATGTTTTGTTAAAGTAGAGGATACATTAAAATCACTGAAAACACTTAGCTTGCTACAATGTTTATTCTTTGTGTTGAGTAGAATATAGGCTGTCTAGGTAGATGTTGAAGTATATCAGCCATCACTATGGAGAGGATGGTACATGATTTGCAGCAGGAAAAAAGCCAAAATGAATGGAGCCAAATGAATGGAGCATTTAAAACAAGAGTGGTGATTATTGTGTTTGAAACTTTATCCAAGAGTTTAAAAATAGAAAATGTCTTAAAGATTTTTTTTCCTTTAGTTGTAAAGGTAGGAGGAATTTGATCACTTTTTTCTCTACAGAACATTTTTACTCTCTGACTTGTCACAAATATAATTTTATAACAACTCATATACGGTCATAGTTTTATCAATGAAGTGTTCACTCTTTAAGGCAGCCACATTCTCTAGGGATGAGACAGATTTCAATAATTTTGTTTAGTGATATTTTCTCTGGAAGAAGATTCAATTACACATTTCGTGACTGTAAGTAACATGTATTTATGTTTACTTATGATAAAGTATGTTTTGGTTCCTTAATTGTGCTTTATGTAATTAATTCATTAAAGATTTAAAATTTTAATTTCAAAAGTAAAACTAAAATAATTAAAGAAACTTTGAATAACTTACCTCAAATATGCAAATTTTATAACTACTCTGACCATAGTATTTCATTTCCACATTCCCAGAAAACATGAATTTGTGTTAGCAAAAGCAAGACTATATCTAGAATGGAAGTGAAACATGATCTGTTATATTAATGATACCCAATTCATTAATATGTGGTTCAATAACATGAAAGTAGATTTTCCTCCATGCCAGTGAAGATTTTTGTCCTGAAACTTGAAATGGCATCTCATTAACAAAGGTCTAGTCTGTAAGACCTACTACAATTATAACTGGGCTATGAACTATGAAATAGCATGAAGTATGAGAAGTTGTTATTTGATCTTCAGAACAACTGCTGAACGTTCTTTACTGTTTCCAACACTCAAACTTCAAGCCTAGGTAGAACTTACCTGAAAGTTTGTACTACACCATGTATGCACACATAAAGTGCAGGTTGACTTAAATGCATTAATGCACTCACTTGATAGCTTAGAGAAAAAATGGAAGAACTATTGAACAAAGAGAAATAATATAGGTAGGAAATAGATGATAGATAGATAGATAGATAGATAGATAGATAGATAGATAGATAGATAGATGATGGATAGATCAATGAAAGAAGTACAGATAGAGATAGAGGTAGATATATGGAGAGAGAGAGACAGAAAGAGAGACAGAGAGAAAGAATGTATATATAGGTATGTGTACGGATATAGGCATAATTATAGGTGTAGTAGGGTCATATTACCTGAGTGTGTTTGCAGAAGAAGTCACCTGAGATGATTTGATATATGTTTTTCTAATGCTAGAGATGATGAGCTAGATCCACTTTAAAAATCTTCGTCAGGTTTAAATCCTGTGACATTTCCTTAGCACACTAAATTATATTCCATTATATACACATAATAACACTTCTGAAGAAAGAACAGAATTCTTGTTAAATCACTAAGTATTCTTATATCTAAATAGTATTACCTTAAAATATACCAAGAGTATTCTACTTGCTTAAGTTGTATGTTAGTAATAGCAATACTAAAGAACTAAAGGGTTGCGAACTCCTCACATTGTTTTTTTTAATTTTTAGTCATTTATAGACAGGTGTGTTGTCTGTACACACATGAATAGGAATGCTCACGTGCTTGTGCTAGAACGTGTGGAGTGAATGTTGAGGTCAGAGGTGAGCTTCTGGGGTGTTTTTCATCACCCTGCACTTTAATTACAGAGGCAGTCTCCCTCAGTGAACCTGAAGCCCATCGATTTGACGATGTTGTCTGACCAGCTTTCCTGTGAGATCCTTTGTCTCCATTCAGATAAACTAGAATTACAGAGAAGGCACCATGATTAGCTTCTACTGTGTTCTGAGGGTGTGAACCTCTATTTTCAGGTCTAGGAGATAAGTGTGTTCTTTCAACCACTGGACTGCCTCTCCAGCCTCTTCAAGTGAAATTTAATCAGAAGAAAGTCCAAAGATATTTCACTACCCATCCTACTATAGTAATAATCCATCAATGTACATGGTGTGTTTGAGGGAAACGTTAGCCTCAGTCTTTGCATAGGTAGCAGTGAATAGCCTACTAAGAGCACCAGTGGAAGGGGAAGCCCTTGGTCCTGACAAGACTGAACCCCAGTGAACGTGATTGTTGGGGGGAGGGGCGGCAATGGGGGAGGGTGGGAGGGGAACACCCATATAGAAGGGGGAGGGAGAGGTTAAGGAGATGTTGGCCGGGAAACCAGGAAAGGGAATAGCAATCGAAATGTAAATAAGAAGTACCCAAGTTAATAAAGTTGGAGAAAAAAAAACAATAATGTTAGAAATATCAAATTTTAAAAAATTAAAACTAAGAGGTGAAAGAATTATTCCCCTTTCCAAAGCTTCAGAATATTTTATTGGCAATACTTTGGCCTACACTATACCCTCGATTATGCTTTTATCTGCCTCAACGTTTCTGAGCGCTTCCTCCCTCCTCCAGCCCAGACCATTTCCTTCTCTCCTTAGAAAACAGGCAACTGTGTGAAGAAACAAACAAAAAGTACAAAAATCAGAATTAAAAAAAAAAACAAAGAAAATGTAGGAATAAGTTTTGATAATTTACAAATTTGGGGAACTTACCTGCATGAAAGGACAATTATGCATATTTCTAAATACTTGCTTCATATTTGTTGACTTAAAACATCTCTAACCGATTACTGCTGTTTTTATAAAACAACTTTAAATCAGTGCATGAAAGAAAAGATGAATACATTGAAGAGAATGTATCCCTGTTTGCTGATATTGTACACAGAATGATTCCTTGTATGTTTATGTCAATGTACTTTTTGAAATTTCCATGGTTTAGGAAGCAAGTGTGTGGTTAAGCTTTTATACGGTTATTTAACCAGACTAATATTTTGTTGAAGATAAAATAATAAAATTTAAGTATAGTACTTTATGTAAACAGATATGTTAACCTATAAATGATTACGTTTATGTGCATCCACAAAGTTGCCCTCTTTAAAACATGTTGTCTTTTGCCTTTATTTATCCTCCTATTAGGGTGAACTTTATTCTTAATATTACAGAATCTATCTTTGAAGACATTTTACCACATGTAGAGGTTTGGTTTCCTTATGCCATATTCCAGGATGCTAACTTTGGTTGAGACTTGTCAGCTTTCTTACTGTACACACACACACACACACCACACAAATGATTTAAAAAATATTGAGTGGCATTATCCATACAAGTGATGTCTTTATGACCAATAACCAATTGATGCATTATTGCACGTACCAAGTGAAGTGTGTTGTTTTTTAACTACCTGTAAATTCTCTCATTTGTTCTACTGTACATTTAGGGCAACCACATCCCTGCACTTGATACCCTGTCTTTCTACTGGAGGTGGGCTCTACAAGTTGCCTCTCTCCATTGTAGGGGATTTCATCTGATGTCCTTCCCTTTGAGTCCTGAGAATCTCTCACCTCACAGGTCTCTCGTACACTCCAGAGGGTCTCCCCGACCTCCTGTCTCCAGAGGTTGCCTGTTTCCATTCTTTCTGCTGGAATTTAGGGCTTCAGTCCTTCACCCAATCAATACCATTCTTTCCCCCAGCCCAGCCTTCTTTCCCATCCAGGTCCCTCCCTCCCCCCTTGTGATTGCTCTCTTTTCCCTCCCACTTGGGATTCAGGTGTCCTCATTTGGGCCCTTAAGCGTGTTGACCGTTTCGAGTTCTGTGGACTGTATCTTCAATATTCTGTACTTATTCTTTTTTTGACTAATATACAATATCATCCTGAGTGAGGTAACTCAGGCCCAAAAGGACATATATGGTATGTATTCACTAATAAGTGGATATTAAACAATGTAACATTATTAATGGCTATTTCCTACTTCTCCTGTCAGCATACTAAAGGCTTTTCTCTGACTTTTTCTTCGAGAAATACCTGGCTCCTAGAGGTAACTGTCACTTAAGTATAAAACTCTCATTAAGAAAAAGTGGAAGAGGAAGCCCTGGGTCCTGCTAAGACTGAACCCCCAGTGAACTAGACAGTTGGGGGGAGGGCGGCAATAGGGGGAGGGTGGGGAGGGGAACACCCATAAGGAAGGGGAGGGGGGAGGGGGATGTTTGCCCGGAAACCGGGAAAGGGAATAACACTCGAAATGTATATAAGAAATATTCAAGTGAATAATAAAAAAAAAGAAAAAGAAAAGTGTTGATTTACATTCTCAGACTCTTCTCCTGAGCCTGCAGCGATCCCTTTCTGTCTTAAGAGTTGTCCTGCTCTGCTGTTTCTCCAAGTTTTCTTTGTTTATTTCTGTTGTGGAAAGCTGTGGTTTTCTGTAATTGCCTGTCCTTCAATTTCCGTGGGACCATTTTTCTCAGTAATTGCAATTTCTGACAGATATAAGAAAACTTGTTGATGTTTCATTTAGTTCAGCCTGTTAGATGGATGATTTCCAAGATCTTTGCATGCAGGATTGGAAGCCTCAAGTGATTATATTTACTTGTAATTTAAAACAACAACAACAACAACAAAATCAGTTCTCTAATTTTATTTGCAGTATATAAAACATTTTACTCAGAGTGTGAGAATTTTTATTATAATTGTACCTAGCATATATTTATAAGTTCTGTAATCCAAAAAATGTTCAGAAAGATAAATTGTAAATGGTAAATATATTTAATGCTATGTATGGAAAATTCATATAATTATCTTAAGAGGAACAGAGAATATAGAAAGTTAGAATTGCTAATAAATTTTTATCTTAAAATGTATACAAAGCAAGTCTCTGAAAATATAGCTAAATTGGAAGATTTTTGTCTAATTTGGAAATACATTAATACTATTAATGCTTTAGTTATATCAAGTAAGGTATTTGATCTTAAACTTCTTTTTATGAGAATATAATGTTTTTATAAACAGATAGTATTGATAGTAGCAACCCAATATTTTCTTGTAACTGACTGTGCAGAACGTAGCTCGCCACAGAAATCTTCCTTAAAAAAAAGGATAATTTTTCCCAGTGAAACTCTTGACAAACTGGATAGGTAAGGCAAATCAATCTTAGTCTCACTAGTACTACAGATAATTTATAGTACTACAGATAATTTATAAAATGACATACATCCTTAGGAAAAAATAACTCTTTAATTGAATAAAAAGTGCATTGTCAACAGTAGGCAGCCTTTACAAAAACTTCCTAGATATTAATATCACTTGTTTCCATCAAAGTTCTTTTTATATTCCTATTAATTCTTAGAGGGTTTCATAGAGCATATTTTACCACATTTAACCCGTATCTTTACTATTAACCCCTTAGAGATCCACCATTCCCTTTGTCCTCACTCCCCCAATTTATGGTCTCCCCTGTTTTACGCCACCTAGAACTGAGATTTTAAAAATTTCTATAACAAAGAAGAGTCAAACCTTGACATAAGCCTTTGAAGAAGAATGGCAAGATAAGAGATTTATAGGGCTCAAATCCGAGAGGAAGTGCCTCCAAATGGACCTCTGTTGAAAGTAGATGATATCAAAGGAAGCTCTCGCTTAACAGGTTGAAGCTCCCATTAATAGCATGCTAAGATTTGTTTAATAGACGGTTTGTTTAGATAAGCATTTACTTAAATCATTAGGAAAACTTTACTAAAACAATCTAATGAGAGTACTAGTTTAAATAATATAACTGGATTGTTAACATTATTTACCTGATGAAAATTTAAGACAACAAATACATAAGTCTTACACATATTGTTATCCTCAAATCCTTGTCAACATTTTGTGATTTTTTTCTTGAGAGGCCCTGGAGTTTCAGAATATTAAATTTATGTATAACCTATTACCCCTTGATGGTTTAAACACTTATTTTAGTATGGAATTTGAGGTAGCCTTGGGAAAAAATACTCTTTTGTGTGTGGGATTCTGGAGAGAACTAGATATTGAATAATATTCCAAATTTATTTATAATTTTTCTGCTTCACTCTCTATTTGAGAAGACAACTTGTACTCCTTTTATTATTTTTATGTTTCATTTTGAAATGAGTTTGTGAGAGATTAAAATCATTTCAGATATCCTAACCCCCAAAATGTAAATTTATTATGTTACAAAATAAACCTTATAAATTCCACTGTACTTTAGTGATACGTTTGGATATATTTACTCTACCTTCAATATTTATGCTCTTATTTTTATTTCTGAGGAAGCTTTTGTCCATTTCCAGGCCATTTAATGTAGGGATAGTATGACCATTTCCTATTTTTTAATAAGGATGAACTAGAAAGATATTCAAAAAGTTAATATTAATGATATGAAAAGTAAGTTTTACAAAGCAAGCATAAGCAAGATTATTTTTACCAATAAAACTTGGTAAAAAAAATCTATGTGTAAAAATCTTGCATGACTGAAATCTGGATTTCATTGATACGGTAAGATATTCAACCTAGCTGGTAACATTAGCCTATGAGGGCATATGTGAGTGTAATATAAAGAATCAACAAGGATATTCAAAAGGGAATGATGGGCTAAGAGAAAATTGATAGAAGACAACTGCAATAGGAGCTGATGTAAGTTATCTGTAATATCAGTGTAGAAGACATCATTGGAAGTAGCTCATTAAATTTTTGAATGACAACAGAAAAGATGGACGTCACACTATAAGAGCTAAGCTTGTGTCACCATAACACAAAAAATTTCCACTACAATTGACTTATTTTATGTTAAGATCTGTTGTGTTGTTATTATTGATTTTTGTTTCATTTCCTTTTGCCATAAATTGAAAGATGTGCTAAGACCTTATGATTGCAGCATCCACATGGCAGCTTACAGCTGTTTGTACTGCCCGTCGCTGGCCTCTGCAGTCCCTGCCTGCATGTAAGGCAAAGCCATGCATACATACAGAGGAAAAACCCATATCCCTCAAATAAATAAAAAAGTTAAAAATTGAATTAAAAAGTAAAGACTATGAAAAAGAGCAACAGAGAAAGATACCATAAATCTAATCTTTTCCTCATTTGCACAATCAGGAATGTGCATTCTTACATGTGTGCACACAGATGCACACAACACAGAAAACACAAACACAAATAAACACACACACACACACACACACACACACAGAGAGAGAGAGAGAGAGAGAGAGAGAGAGAGAGAGAGAGAGAGAGAGAGAGAGAGAGAAGCTTGTAGTCTCTATACATAGAAATGTTCATCTTTCCAATTACTGGGGATGGTGCTTGTTTCAGATTTCTACTTGACTAAAATAACATAGTGAGATATTGCTATGTTTTAACTCTCATTTAAATTAACTCTAAAATTGTAGCCTAATTAACATAGACACTAAATGATAAGTTAATTTTGTTTCAGTTATTTTTCATAGAATATTATGAAAACTAACATGACATTCTATGCCACGGTAAAATAATGCAACATCTTGGCCATTGGCGGATGGACACAGCCTCCACCTTTGATGAAGAAATGCCCCTGATTCTGATAAAGTTATTTTGCAGGGTTTGACATTGCTGAGGAAGGGAAGAGACTTGGTAACACTGAGGCTGATGGGGAAAACCTAAGGATCTACATGGAAGAAATACATTGTTAGCATCATCAGAGGAAGAGCCTTAAAGTTACTCCTACTAAAGGAAAATACTGCAGCCCAGGGCAGTGTTTACATGAGTAGGATGTTCTCGACACTAAGTACTCAAATACAACCTAATTTGTGGTATGTTCTGTTTGAATACATGTGGGCACATGAGTTTCTCAGTGTGGGTCTGCATACATGAATAAAGTTACACGTGGTGGCCAGAAGAGAGCACGGGATACCCTGAAACTCGAGTTGAGTAGTTGTGAGCTATGTGATTTGGAATCTCCAAACCAAACTCTAGTCCTTTGCAAGAATAACAACCCCTCCAAACCCACTAATCCATCTCTCAAGTCTCCAACGTCTACTTTTTAAAATATTTCAAAATCTTGGACATACATTCAGCTATTAGAACAATTTCTGATTAAAATGAACAGGAAAAAAACAACAAATGAAACAGTACTATAAGTTGGTTCTAAATGTACCTATCCATTAAGGTATTGGTTTATAAAAGATTCGTTTTTTTCCCATCTTTATTAACTTGAGTATTTCTTATTTACATTTCGATTGTTATTCCCCTTCCGGGTTTCCAGGCCAATATCCTCCTAAACCCTCCCCCTCCCCTTCTCTCTGGGTGTTCCCCTCCCCATCCTTTCCCCATTACCACCCTCCCCCCAACAATCACGTTCACTGGGGGTCCAGTCTTGGCATGACCAAGGGCTTCCCCTTCCACTGGTGCTCTTATTAGGCTATTCATTGCTACCTAGGAGGCTGGAGAAAGATTCATTTTATTTTTATGTGTATGTGTGTATGTGTGTTTGTATGAGTGTGTTGTATCTCCCTGTCTGTGTGCCTATGTGAAGATATGTGCACTGGCGTAAATGTTCCTACAGAGGTCAGAAGAGCTTGTGGGATCCCCTGGGCCTGGAGGAACAGGTAGCTGTAATCCACCTTATGTCATTACTGGGAAACTAGCTTTGGTCTCCTACAGCAGTAGCAAGTGCTTTTAACTGCTGATCTATCCATTCGCTGATCGAAGCTATTTTATTGTGTGTATGTTTGGCTCACTCTTTCTGATCATGCGAAAGTGCTCACTATAAGGTGTATTTTGATTGAAAGTGAATCAATACCATTTTGAAATCTACAATGTTCAGAACTCATCAGTGAGAAAGGTCATTACTTGGTCACTTCTTTGCCCCTGCCATTTGTCACATACCTCAGAGAACAACAGACTGATACCAAATGACATCAAGCCCTATGAAACTCACTGATAATATTCTCCTTTTCTTGATAAGTTCAGATGACAACCATTAGCGGAACAAAGTTACAATTTGTATGTTCCCCAGTGGCTTTGAATTAAATATTTTATTAGGAATATTGAAATTCTAAGTCTTGCCTCATCTCCTAAAAGCAAGTTCTTATTTCATCTTCTAATTTCATTAGTGAAACAATACATTAGAAATTGAGTAATTTAAAAGTGCTGCTTGATGAGACAAAGGAAAGATTAATTTAATAAATAGCGGAAATTACTCTGCCTCCATTGAAATATTTCTATGAAAATAAACACAAAGTGAATTTAAATTAAAGTGTCAGACAGGGGAGAGAATTCCCTAAGAAAAAGAACACTTGTTTTGCCCACAGAGGATCCTGAGCCTAATTCATAGATCTGTATATCTTCAAATAAAACAAATACTAAGAAATATATTAAAATTTGAAATGACTTCTTTTTAGAATCTATAAACTTCTACTCCATAAGAAATGATTATTGGTGTACAAAAATATTTCTCATAATGTTTCTAGTCATTATCTTATCTATGTTATTTATGTGCTACTAATTTTCTGTAGATTCTATTTTAATTACAATATGATTATTTTAGAGAGGAAAATGATATATAAATATTGCACAATATCACTCACTGTTAATTTGTGATCTTGCTAGGTAATTTTAAGATAGCATATATAATGTTTTATAAAGTACCTTTAGTGACTGGTTTAAATTCAAAGCTGTTCTTCACATTACTTGTTTTTGCTTTCATGTTAGCTTTTTATAATTAAAGTTATTATATTGCTAACCATAAAAGTGCATTTTATTCACCTGATGTGATTGTAGCCTTAATGGCTTACTGCTTAAGTTCACCTTTTCTAACTCAATATGAATTCCAACTATTCCACAAAATATTAACAGAAGGAACACTGCCAAAATAATTCTAAGGGGCCACAGTCACCCTGATACCTAAACCACACAAAGACTCAACAAAGAAAGAGAACTTCAGACAAATTTCTCTTATGAACATAGATTTATAAATACTTGGTAAAACTCTCACAAACAAAGTCAAGGCAACATCAAAAGCATCATTCAACTAGATCACATAGGCTTCATCTCAATTATGCAGGGATGGATCAATGTATGATAATTCACCAATGTAATCCATCATATACGCAAAGTACTTATTAGATGGTGAAAAAGCCTTTGACAAATCTAACACCCCTTCTGTTATAAGCCATAAAGAGATCAGGGATACAAGATGCGTGCCTAACCATAATAAAAGCAATATACAGCAAACCAATAGACAACTTCAAATTGTATGGAGAGAAACTTGAGGTGACCCCACTAAAATCAGGAACAAAACAATGCTGCCCACTGCTTCCCTATCTACTCAGTATAATACTTGAAGTTCTAGCTAGACAACTGAAGGAAATTAGGGAGATACAAATTAGAAAAGAAGAAATCAAAGCCTCACTATTCACAGATGATATGATAGTATATATAAACACCCCCTAACATGCTATCAGAGAATCCCCAAAGCTGATAAACAACTTTAACTAACTGGCAGGATACAAATAACTAAAAAAAAATCAGGAGCCCCCCTTTTATTAAACAAAAGATAAACTGGACTAAAAGGAAATTAGGATAGCAACACCCTTTACTATAGTCATGAGTATTATAAAATACCTTAGTTTAACTCTAATCAAGCAAATGAAAGACCTGTAGGATAAGAAGTCTCTAAAGAAAGAAATTGATGAAGATTAGAATATGGAAATATCTCTCATGCTCATTGATTGGTGGGATTAACATAATGAAAATGACTGTGCTACCAAAAGAAAACTACAAATTCAATCTGATTCTCATCAAAATTCCAACACAATTCTTTACAGACCAGGAAAGAGGAAATAAAACATTCCTCCATTGCTGCTGGGAGTACAAATTTGTGAAACCACTTTGGAAATCAATTTGGCAATTTCTCAGAAAACTCAGAATGTCTCTACTCAAGACCCAGCTGTAACACTCCTGGGAATATACCCAAAAGATAGCCCACTGTACCACAGGGACACTAGCTAAATTATGTTTATAATATCCTTATCTGCAATAGCCAGAAACAGTAAACAACCTATATATCACTCAACTTAAGAATAAATAAAGAATATGCAGTTCAAGCACACAATGGTATAGTTTTTAACCACAACGACATCATGAATTCTGCAGGCAAATGGACATAATTTGAAAATATCCTGAGTGAGGTTAACCCAGTGCCAGAAAGACAGGTATAGTAGGCATTCACTTATAAATGGAAATTAGCCACAAAGTGCAGAATAAACCAAGCTACAATCCACAGACCCAAAGAACCTGGGTAATAAAGAGTTCCCAAGGGAGGATGTACAAATCTTACTTAGAAGGGGAAACTAAATAGTCATCCAAGGATGAAAAGAGGGAACTTGGTAGAAGAAAAGGTGGAAAAAGAATGGACATGGTTATCAGGTGTGGGGAGAAGAAGGAGAGGGAAGCCTGTAAGTGAGAATAAAAATGGCAGGGGGAATGCATTTCTGGTGACTAGCTCAAGGGTTGTAATGAGAGAGGATATGGAGCATCATTGGGCATAACCATAGATGAGATTCTTACCAAAGGGGCATATAAAGACTGAAATGGCTAACTCCTATAGACAGGCAGGATATCCACAAGAAAGAGAAGGAGATCAACATCCACAAAACCTACACCCTAAAATTTGTCCTGCCTACAAGATGTGCAGGGCTAAAAACGGAACATAAGCTGAAGGAACAACCCATCAATGACAGCTCAAACTTGACACCCATCCCATGTGAGAGAGAAAACCCCTGACACTATTAATGATACTCAGGTATGCTTGAAGAGAAGAACCTAGCATAACTGTCACATGATGCAGAGAACCACAGGTAAACATCAGGTGAAGAGTCTGTGGACAAGTGGGGGTACAGACATGAGCAAGTCATGGAGATCAAGCACACCAGAGGAAGATCCACAGAATTAACTAACCAGAGACCAGGGAGGCCCACAGAGCCTTGGCCACTACCCAGGGGTCATGCAGGAGCTGGACCTAAACCACCTACACATTTGTAGCAGATGTGCATCTTGGTGTGTGGTTCATCTAACAAGTGGAACTGGAGTTGTCTTGGTCTCTGCTTCCTGTTGGTTCCCTTTCCCTGTTTCTTGGAGTGCCTACTTGGGCCTCAGTGGAAGAGGATGTGCCTAGACTTGCTGATGTTGCTGGGTGGGATGGTACCCAAGGGGGTGGGGGGGAGGATGTGGGAAAGGGAGGGGGCAATGGAGGAGGAATTTATAATGGTGGGATTGGAAACACAAAGGGGAAAGGGTCTGTGATCTGGAAGTAAAATGAATTAAAAATAATAAAATAAAACTATAAAAAAGAATAGAAAAATAAAGCATTTGGAAAAATAAATTATTAGTGAAGTTAGGTTCAGATGTTTTTCTTAATGGCATTGATGTAGAAAATCATAAGGAACAACTTAATGTTCAGAAAAACATCCTGCTGATAGTCAAGCTAAGAGAATATTTGAGGTCAGGGAACAAGAACAATGGCAGCCTAATTAGCATTGGCTGATGTGACTCTTGCAGAAGCTAGGTTGGTGATCAAGGTGATGAATTTCTCCTGCCCATATTTCCCCTCAGTTTTCTGATGTGATTCAGTAAAATATTGCTAATGACGAGATGTGTACCATGAGGAATGGAATTAGAAAAATGATTATTTTTATATAAAAGTTTAGGTTTGTGATTTTTAAAGGTTTTATAAGACTGTTTTTAAGAAATATGATAAAATAATCGATCCTTTCTTCGTAACCACAAATTGCACTCTGCCAATAAGGAAAACTGGCTGAGTAAATTACTTTGCCTGCTCACACTTAAGCTGTACAGGTTGCTTAGTTACAAATGTATGTGGGTTCTTGGAAATAATTTGTCATTATAATCTGTGATATGTAAAATGTTTTCCATGTAAAGGTATTGGGGAACATACTTTTATCATAATCATTCATTGAAAGAAGAAAATGAATGTGTTCTCATTGTAATTTCTTTAGTGCTTGAAAGATTTTGCTGGGCTATATGAGCGATGGAAAAAAATAAAGTTTTGGAAGTCTGCTCTTTGGAGATTGCTCCATCCACCAGAAGTATGTATGTATATGTTTATACATGCATATACATATGTACATATATGTACATATATGCATATGTATGTGTACATATATGTATGAATATGTATGTGTATACATTTGTACATGTATCAGAAGTAGTATGCATATGTGTATACATACATATGAACGTATACATATGAATATGTATGTGTGTACATTTGTACATGTGTACATGTGATATATATATATATATATATATATATACACACACACACACATCTATGTAGATATATGAAGTAAAATTTTGGAGTTTGGATATTCTCCCTCTTTGTTCCTTTTCTCCAGTACCTTGGTGCCATGAGCAGTGTCCCTTGCCTGCTGTTAGCAGTACTGCCCCCAGCTGTCAACCCTACTGCCTGTCTCTGTCTTCCCTTGATGGTAAAGATGCTCTTTTACAAAATTCATCCTAGCAATGCACCACATTTATTGCTTAAGATCTTAAGATGCTGCAAGAAAATAATTTTCTAAAGTGGCTTATTCACTTTAGTTTCCAAAACTTAATTTTAGTAATATTGTTTTGCTATCCCTGTTTTTTGTTTATTTTAGTCATTATATGAAGGACATAGTGACATCTCGTTGTGATTTTAACTGTGCTGTCTACTATCCAATGATACTGTGGAGATTCTGCAATACTTTTTACAGTTGGTATTTTATTTCTAAGTAGATATTTGGTAGTTTGCTTTCTTTCTTTCTTTCTTTCTTTTTTTTTTTTTTTTTTAATTAACTTGAGTATTTCTTATATACATTTCCAGTGTTATTCCTTTCCCGGTTTCGGGCAAACATCCCCTCCCCTTCCCTTCTTTTTATGGGTATTCCCCTCCAATCCCCTCCCCTTGCCGCCTCCCCCAACAGTCTAGTTCACTGGGGGTTCAGTCTTAGCAGGACCCAGGGCTTACCCCTTCCACTGGTGCTCTTACTAGGATATTCATTGCTACCAATGAGGTCAGAGTCCAGGGTCAGTCCATGTATAGTCTTTAGGTAGTGGGTTAGTCCCTGGAAGCTCTGGTTGCTTGGCATTGTTGTACATATGGGGTCTGGCCCCTTCAAGCTCTTCAGTTCTTTCTCTGATTCCTTCAACGGGGGTCCTATTCTCAGTTCAGTGGTTTGCTGCTGGCATCGCCTCTGTGTTTTGCTGTATTCTGGCTGTGTGTCTCAGGAGAGATCTACATCCGGCTCCTGTCGGCCTTCACTTCTTTGCTTCATCCATCTTGTCTAATTGGATGGCTGTATATGCATGGGCCACATGTGGGGCAGGCTCTGAATGGGTGTTCCTTCTGTCTCTGTTTTAATCTTTGTCTCTCTCTTCCCTGCCAAGGGTATTCTTTTTCCTCATTTAAAGAAGGAGTGAAGCATTCACATTTTGATCATCCATCTTGAGTTTCATTTGTTCTAGGCATCTAGGGTAATTCAAGCATTTGGGCTAATAGGCACTTATCAATGAGTGCATACCATGTGTGTTTTTCTGTGATTGGGTTACCTCACTCAGGATGATATTTTCCAGTTCCGACCATTTGCCTACGAATTTCATAAAGTCATTGTTTTTGATAGCTGAGTAATATTCCATTGTGTAGATGTACCACGTTTTCTGTATCCATTCCTCTGTTGAAGGGCATCTGGGTTCTTTCCAGCTTCTGGCTATTATAAATAAGGCTGCGATGAACATAGTGGAGCACGTGTCTTTTTTATATGTTGGGGCATCTTTTGGGTATATGCCCAAGGAGGTGGATAGCTGGATCCTCAGGCAGTTCAATGTCCAAATTCTGAGGAACCTCCAGACTGATTTCCAGAATGGTTGTACCAGTCTGCAATCCCACCAACAATGGAGGAGTGTTCTCTTTTTCTGCATCCTCCCAGCATCTGTCACCTGAGTTTTGATCTTAGCCATTCTCACTGGTGTGAGGTGAAATCTCAGGGTTGTTTTGATTTGCATTTCCTTATGACTAAAGATGTTGAACATTTCTTTAGGTGTTTCTCAGCCATTCGACATTCCTCAGCTGTGAATTCTTTGTTTAGCTCTGAACCCCATTTTTAATAGGGTTATTTGTCTCCCTGTGGTCTAACTTCTTGAGTTCTTTGTATATTTTGGATATAAAGCCTCTATCTGTTGTAGGATTGGTAAAGATCTTTTCCCAATCTGTTGGTTGCCATTTTGTCCTAACCACAATGTCCTTTGCCTTACAGAAGCTTTGCAGTTTTATGAGATCCCATTTGTCGATTCTTGATCTTAGAGCATAAGCCATTGGTGTTTTGTTCAGGAAATTTTTTTTCCAGTGCCCATGTGTTCCAGATGCTTCCCTAGTTTTTCTTCTATTAGTTTGAGTGTATCTGGTTTGATGTGGAGGTCCTTGATCCACTTGGACTTAAGCTTTGTACAGGGTGATAAGCATGGATCGATCTGCATTCTTCACATGTTGACCTCCAGTTAAACCAGCACCATTTGCTGAAAATGCTATCTTTTTTTTTCCATTTGATGGTTTTGGCTCCTTTGTCAAAAATCAAGTGTCCATAGGTGTGTGGGTTCATTTCTGGGTCTTCAATTCTGTTCCATTGGTCTATCTGTCTGTCTCTGTACCAATACCATGCAGTTTTTATCACTATTGCTCTGTAATACTGCTTGAGTTCAGGGATAGTGATTCCCCCTGAAGTCCTTTTATTGTTGAGGATAGTTTTAGCTATCTTGGGTTTTTGTTATTCCAGATGATCGTGGTTTGCTTTTTAAAGAGTAGAACATTTTAGTTGTTTTTCCTGTCATCAATATTTTTCATCCTATTAGAATTTTCACAGATCAAAAAACTATACTTTTGTTACGTTTTTGATATTTACATTTTGATTGTTTTATTAATGCAAAAGTGATATTTTTATGTTCATGACTACTTATTTTATGGATCCATCCTACTAAGAATAAAATTATTTGCATAAATTTGCCTACTAAACTTTTTCTCCATTATTGCTAAATTGGTTTGCTTTAACTATTTTCCATGAGATATATTATAAGTCAATTTTGATATGTGCCAGCATTTATGTCACATGTTTTCTGGTTTTATTGATCCTGTTTAACTTTTCGTGAGTAAATTTAAATTTTTCCTGACTGGGTTTCCTGATTTTCTAATAAGAAACCAATTTTGAAATTTCTCTTAATTTGTTCACAGAACAAAACAAAAATTACTACTTTAAGTATCGTTAAATCACATTTTTGAGTTTCAGAATTGTTTAATGTCTATTTTAATGAATTCTGCACTAAAGTTTTTTTTGTATTTTGAATATTTTTTGAATTTGGTCATAGTTTTTTTTCCAAAAATCAATTTTAATTCCTCATCTACTCATTATTAAGAAGGGCTTTTTCCACTGGTGTTTACAAAATATGATAGAATGCAGTCTTTAGGGTATTTAACTGAAATCTGTCTTGATCCTTGAAAATTCCTTTGCTCAGTTCAGATGCTTTCAGACACAGTTTACATTGGACAACATTCTGTATACATTGCATGGAGAATTTAAAGTCAAGTGGGTCCTAAACATTTATTTTTTCTGTTTTTTATAATAAGCTCTTTCTTTAATTAGATATTTTATTTATTACATTTCAAATGTTATCCCCTTTCCCGGTTTCCCCTCCAAAAACCCCCTATCCCTAATCACTTCCCTTGCTTCTATGAGTTGTTGTTAGTTACATTTGTAATGATTAATATATTTCTATCTCATTTATATATGTCGAATATACTTTCATCCTTTGAAAATACATTTCTCATATATTTTTATATTCAGATTACATAGCATTAAAGGAAACATATCATGACTCCTTCCATGCTTTTTACATATTATTTTGCTAATTTGTTTATTTATGTATGTGTGCATACATAAAGATGTATATGTGCTGTATTTATGTGCTGTAGCATGTGCATGTTACCAACTGTATCTGAGTTAAGAGAATAACTTGTGGAAGCTAGAACTCTCCTTCTTCCATGTGAAGTCAGGAAATCAAACCTAGCTAAACATATTTGACAGCAAGCCTTTAGCTGGTGGAGCCACCATGCTGGTTCTCCATTTGTATATTTATTCTAGACCAATTAAAACTTATTTTATGATAAAGGAAGGCATGAAGTTTCATGTGATGGTACAATGCTGTAAGTGTAGCCCTTGAAATTAGAGGTAGGTGGCTCAGGAATTCAATACAATCCTTGACTACATGGTGTCTTAAGTGCCTGCCTGGTTGAAATAAAAATCTCCTAAGTAAAGAAAGAGAGGAAAAGAAGAATAAAGAAAGAAAAATACTAACAGGAAATTACTAACTCAATCAGGATAGGGTTACAAGGACACAATAAAGATAAAAATAAAATAGGTGGCAAGGTGAAGAGAATACATGTATATTTCACATTTATGACATTGTAGGTAAAATAAAGAAAGAGGTAATAGTGACATTTTACTCTATCTTTAATTGATGATTTTTTATTAAAGTTCTGAGCCTGATATAATTTTTGGTTTTGCTCATTCTAATTTCTGACCAATGTGTATGTTTACCTGTCAATAAATCATCTAAAATGTTTGTTTTGACTTTATTGTTCTTTACTTTATGTGTATATTTTGCCTACATGCAGGGATGTGTGCCATGTGCTTGCCTGGTTTGCTGCACATATCAGAACTGGGAAATGATCTCCTGAACTGGAGTCATTGCGGCTGTGAGCTAACACGTGAGTACTAAGAATCAAACCCAGGTCCTCTTCCATATGCAACCAGTGCTGGGATTGGTGGAGACATCTTTCCAGCCATGATTATTACCTTTTCGTATTACAAATATTGTGTAAATGACACCATTATTTCCTCAGATCAAGTGATAAGAACTCTACTAAGCTGTGTGAATGCACGACTTGGGCCGAGCCCAGACTGTTTCCTTCTCTGTTCTAACTATCCTTAATCCTGGGTCTAGAAGCTTCTAGCCTGTGCACAATCTAATTTTTTTTGGAAGATTAATTCAATCTGGTTTCTCTCAGTTTCTAACTGATTTGCTCTATCTGGCCTCATGATAACTTTCACAAGATGTTCTAATCTTTGGCTAGTTCTCATTCTATGGCCCATTTTGTCAAACCTTTCTAGCTTGTTCTCTATGCAACCTGTCAAAGCTGTGCAAATAAAAAAGTCACACACACACACACACACACACACACACACACACACACACACACCACACACCACAGACCACTCTTTCTTTCCCCTGCTCTTAAGTAGCCTCTCTTTCCTTTGCTGTTCTGTGAGTTAGGTGTATCCTATCTCTGACTAAATCATTTTCTGACTAAATCATTTTCTGGTTAAATCATTCTCTGGTTAAATTATTTTCTGGTTAAATCATTCTCTGGTTAAATCATTCTCTGGTTAAATAATTCTCTGATTCATTATTTTGTTTATGTCAATTAGATGTCACTTTCAAACATGCCAGCTTCTTTCTACAAACTACATTTACCTTCATTCTTGGCATTAAAGGTGTGAACTAAGGGTGGGTCTGCTTTCCAGACAGTTCATGTAGACTTAGGCTTTTGTATGTGATCTCTTGCCAGATCACTCATGTTGCTGGATTAAAATTCCTCTATAGTTTTGAAAATCATGTTTTTCTGTGAAAATATATTAAGCTGTATGTGTACTATAAGAATTTGAATTAAATATTCAGTGACAGTGGGAAGGTTTTTTTTCATGATTCTTATTACGAAATAAAGAAACGTTCAAAATCTTAAGAAAATTCTTAATAATTACTGTTATGAGGTATCTTGATAAGTATTCTAAGTTTGAAATTAGACTATATAACTGGGTTTACATATTATACTTGTACAATTTGTAGCATAAGAGCCACTTTGTGTATATATATATATATATATATATATATATTTAATTTGTAAGAACAATGGGGAAAAGCTAAATATTGTTTTCAACTAAGAGATCAAAGTATACAGTCAGATAAATTAAAATTTAACACAATTTAATATATAATTGGTCCTATCTATTAATGCCCAGTACTGCCACCACTGATTTTTCAATAATAACATATTAATGTATTAAATATCTATCATCAAAGAAATTTCTAAATATGAAAAGGCATTTAGAAAATTCACCACCAATCTGAAATAACTTCACATATGTTTTTGAAGAAGAATAAAATGATTTTCAATGTTAGATAACAGTCAGGAAATAGTTTGTTCTTCATAATTCTTCATAATAAAGATGGGACAGGATTACTTTCTACTTTGTCCTTATTACAAATAACAAAAACATCATGAAGAATAAGTTGTGTGTATGTTTCACAGCAATAGTTTTTAGAAAATTTGATATTGGTCTGAAGTTGAGAGCTAAATTTGACCTGTGCACAAACCATTAGAGTCACAGGTATATTCTGTGAACATTTTTTTCAGGTCAAGTCTTGATTTTGCCAAACTGCTAAAATATACCTAAATCCTGAATTTGATATTCAGATATATTGATATGAAAGTCATGCTTTTCCTTCTTATCCATTTTTATGAAAAGTAAATTCTTTTACTGTGCAACAATTGTATGTTTCAGTATCTTTTCTATTACTGAAGACAATCAGTTATGAGAGCGTTTTGTACTTGGAGTTGGAAGATCTGCTTTTAGTTATTTTTTTCAATTATCATCAGTATGACCTCTGAAAAAATCTATGGGTGATTTACCATTAAGCAAGCGTTAAAAAGTCATTGGAATCATCAGTAATAATCTCATATTTAAAATAATTTATTGAGTTTACTAAAATATATAATGTATAATTATAATACATAATATCTATCAAAATATAAAATTAGTAAATTATTAAAATAAATGATAAAATAATCCATGATAAAGGAGGTAAGTTGCATGACTTTATCTTGATTCTAATTCTAGTTCTCTTTGCAAAATTTTATTTCAGAAACTATATGCAAAGAAATAGTGCTAAGAGTTTGTACTTAAGAAGAATTACTTACCTAAAGGGATCCATTCTTATGAAAGATATTAATATGTTGTATAGGTTAAAAGGCATTACTTTACAGTCTTTTTCCATATATGGCTATGACATAAAGAGACAGACTTTTAAGCAAAAGAGTTACCTCATCAGGCACTGAATCTGCTGCTGCTTTGATCTGTTGACTACAACTGGAAAGTACACTTACTTTAATGCTTGTAAATTACCAGTATGTGGTACCTTGTTAGTGCTAGCAAAATAGGCAAAGGAATTGGTCATAGAAGTGAAGTGCTGTTAAAAATAAACTACAGATTTAAACATAGCTTTCATATTGTGTAACAGGAAAAATCCTGGAAGAATGTACACGTGAATATCAGATGAAGTGTATGTTATTTTCCACGAACCGTAAATGGTGATTTTAATGAGGGTTCACAAGAAGACTGTTAGAAAAGGGCCCAATTATATTGCCTAAGTGATTTTGGTCATAATGTTAAGAGACTTGTGCACTATAAGTTCATTGTGATAAAATCTCAAGAGGACAGAAAGAATATGTTGCTGGAAACTGAATCAAAGGTCATTTCTTTTATATAGCTACAAATAATTTGAATGAATTTTGTCTGAATCTTAGTATTTTGTAAAGAAGCCTGAGAGCAAAGGAATGGTCCTGGAGGTGGTTTCAATGAGAATGCTCCCCTTAGACTCATTTAATTGAATGCTAGGTTCCTAGATGGTGAAAATATTTTGAAAAGGATTGTTCTTTGTTGCAGGTGTTAGAGCAGAAACTGTGTCATTCGTGGTGGGCTCTGTGGTTTCAAGAAACTATGCCAGCCCCCTTCTCTCTCTATCTGCTTCTAACTTGTAGATCAGTGTGTAATTTCTAGCTACAGCTCTAGTACCATGACTGGCTGTCTAATAGCTGCTTCCCACCATGATGGTTATAACTTATTCTCTGACACTGTAAACAAGGCAGGATTAAATATTTTCTTTTGTAAATTGACTTGGTTATGATGTCTCCTCACAGCAATCAAAAAGTAATTGAAGTGTAAATTACCAGAATACATCTGAGGTTAAGTTTTTCAGCATATCTTCCTGATATGAGTAAAATAAAGAACAAAAGAGGAACATCATAGAATTAATAATCAAAGGATTTGGAATATTCTCAGGAAAGTTGTATCATAACTAGTGAAGACAACTTTTCAGGAGCAAACACCACATCAAGGCAATCTCAGAGATCTCTCGGCAAACACTTGATAAAGTACACATGGACAGTGCCGTAGTTACTTATCTACTGCTTTGATAAAACACCGAGTCCAAGGAAACTTATAAAAGTCAGTTTTAATTGTGCTCAGAATGTTAGAATATTTGTCTAGGAAGCCAGAACAACCACACAGTGGCAGGAACAGATACCAGCTTATCCTCATGATCCTCAACTGAGAGGCAGAGAGGAAACCTGGGACTGACTTAAATCCTTTGAAATTTAAAGTCTGTACCCAGTACCACATCTCCCAATCCTTCCCATACAACCCCACCAACAAGGATCCAAGTACTCAAACATATTAGCCTGTGAGGGCCATTCTCATTACAACCACCTGAGACATAAACATGATGTTATTCTTTCTCACAAGACAAAGGCGGCCCCCAAAGCATTTCAAAGATTTTCTCAGGATAGTATCTGGTAGAGCCTGTGAGGTCTACAAGATGGGAAGAAATGCTCTGCCTGTTCGAGCCAACTCAACCCGGATACAAAATACACAGATTAAAAGTAATGCTACCTCAATCTAGTTTTCAAATGGTGCTAGAGGAGGCTCTGATGCTCAGACAAGGAAATACTACACAGGCAGGACAATTGTAGAATACCTCTTCTACAATAACATAGAAAGTCTGAAATCATGACACTGTAATAAACTCTGTACAGTGTAACAGGTAAAGATTTATATGACAGGTCAGTACAGAAAGCCTTTACCATGGGCAAATCCTCTGGAGCTGTGAAGTTGGAAACACCCTTGCCCTGTTCTGATTTGTGGAATTAGTTTTCGCTCCAAGGAAATAGATTGAATAATCCTGCCTCAATATCTTATACTGGTCACAGTGTAACAGTAATGCATATTTGAATATAATTCTATTTCAGCAATACTAAACTTAAACATTTGTTCAAAATACTCATTTAAAGGTTGAAGAATTTACAAAGTGGAAAACTGAATTGTACCTTCAGTTATCCAAGATGTAAAATGGGCTCAGTATTCAAGGATATGGAGAAATTCAATAAAGATTAACCACTTTCCAAAACCAAACATATTCTTTATGCAGCAAGCATTTATGGAGTGTTTAATTATTCCTGAGAGACTTTAGTGAAATACTATTTTAATTGTAATATTTGCCTTTGGTTTTTAAATAACGTACACTCTAGAAAATACCCATTTGTCTAACATAAGAATCAACAAATGTATGGGATGCATCCCCAGTTTAGTAGTTTTAATAAAATATATAAAATCACATCCATGGAAGTGCTTTATCAGAAATAATCACAGCACATTGAATTTTAACTCTACAGTTTTTATCATGCTGTTTGGGGACTCTATTTTGACAGCTAATATCAGCTTTCATATGTAAAACAAGGTTAAATGCCACAATATCACAAGCATTTGATAAGCACTTATTGAAAGGACAAATGAGTAAATGGTTAGATGAATGAAAAAAATTGCTTTCATAGCTGACAGATAAAGAACAGTTGTGTGAACATTCAGCATAAATAAACCTCTGGGTAAAATCGAACACACTGTTTCCTGTTTTTAGCCACAGTGGAGTATATGTGTGTTGAGAGATGTCCCCTCTCTGCCTGTCCACACTCCTAAGAAAAATAAATGATGGAAAAAGCCCTTTCTCTTTTGCCCGTGTCCTATTTCTGACCACAAAAGCTGTCACCGTGATCTATTAACATTGTGGATTCCTTTCTTCAGTCCAAGTGACAGGATGGCTATTTTTGAAATAAGTTCTATCTTTTTTTGTTACCGGCACAATGAATGATTAAAGGTTTCAGTGCTGAAAATTACCAAACCTTTGTCTAAGAATATAGGCGATCTTAAAGTTGACTTATTGTGATAAGAGGAGAGAAGAGACATTTCACCCCATCTGTCTGCTCAAAATGGACAAGATATGATATGATGGGTTGTAATGAATGGCAAGAGTTATTCTTTTTCTACTTTCAGTGGAAATTTCTTTTATGGAGCTGAGAAGTGCATTACCCCAAGTCTAATTCCTAAGAAGAAAGAAGATAAATCTAGAGTTGGAGTAAAACCTAGTCAATCTTGTCTCACATGAAATTGTTAACTCTGCCTGGCTATCTGGATTTCCTCACTATATTTAATGTAGGGCAACCATATCAGAGCTCTGGTAAAAGGTGAAATTAGTACTTCACACACACACACACACACACACACACACACACACAATTATTTTAGTGTGTATGTGTGCGTTTATATGTACATACACACACTAAAATAATCATCCTTCCTTTAAATCACATCAAGTAAGGTCATTTTTTAGCTTTTAATTCTTTCATTATATGGTCAGTTGGTTCTTTCAAATACAATCCAGTAATATGATGTGGGCATTATAATAATTTTGTGTTAAAGATGAAAAGATTGAAAAATAGTACTTTAAAATTCCACACCTCAATGAAAATATTATTGTCAGTCAAAATTGAGAACATATCAAGAAGTGATGCTAGCAGTAGTCATGAAACAGAAGTCTCCTAGTTACAATAGGAGCCATTCTACAATCCTTAACAATGTTTAGATAGAAGTAGAACTATTTGCACTGCTGTCACACATATCATCATGACAATATGATGCTCCTATGAGTATGAGAGATATGATCCCTCTCCCTGTCGCTCTGTCACTCTCTGTGTCTCTTTCTCTGTCTCTCTCTGTGTTTCTCCATGTCTGTCTCTCTGTCTATGTGTCCCTGTCTCTGTTTCTCTGTCCCTCCCTCCCCACACCTTTCTTCTCTTCTATCCTGGACAGTGAACTAGCACCTCACACATGCTAGACAAATCCTTTTCCACCAAGCCTTAGCAGCCCCTTTATTGTTTCGATTTAGGGTTTTACTGTGGTAATGCGGAAGCTACTGTGCAGTCTAGTCTGGCCTGGGACTCGGGCTAATCAAAGTGCCCCTGTCTCCCAGTTGTTTGCTCCCAAGTAGGAGTCCCCACATTTAGCTCACAGATTTGTTTTGTTTAGCTTTTCTTTTATCAAATAAGTTTTAGCTATATCATTATTTGTCTAAGGTGAGCATAAGTAAGCCTTATTTAATCATCCTGAAGAAAACGTCTATATATTAATATTAATAAAATTGAAGTGGAAGAAGTGCTGTTGGGAAGAGAATTGAGAATTAGAGGCATCAGCTTTTCCCTTCCAAGTTTCTTCAGTGTCAGGTCGAGGAATTATGAGAAATAACCTAAAGAAATGTCAGAATAATTTACTAAATTTACAATAAATATTGTTGCTGTGAAGAGGCTTGTCAACTCCTGAGTATTATGGGATGTAATCACTTCATAGGGAAATACACAGGACTGAGTGGTCCAAGTCTCCAAATATTTGTTGTACCTAATGTATAAGTAAGTTTTCATGGAGGAAAAAAGAGGAAAATAACACACACACACACACACACACACACATACACACAGACACAAACAAAGAACCAATCCTTAATTTTATTTCTTTGTGATTGTCTTTAAAATTTCCAACCAATAAAATACAAAATATGGATTATTATTTGATTTGCAATATTCTAATTCCTCTGTTATAACCTAACAACATTTCTGTGTAGATACAACTACTTGAAGCTGATGATGTTACAGCTCATCCAGGATTTAAGATGGCACATAAAGTAACTATAAAAGAATTAAATAATTATAGGCAATAGGATGTATCTTGAACTCTATACCATTCTGTGTTGTGAGAATCTGGGGTGTGTGTGTGTGTGTGTGTGTGTGTGTGTGTGTGTGTGTGTGTGTGTAAAATAGAGATACAGAAAGATTGAGAAAGACAAATGGGAAGGAGGGAGGAAGAGAGAGAAACTGGGGTGGGGGCATAAAACTCACTGTACCAACGGGCAAGCATGTTCCATGGTGGTTTGTTTGTTTGTTTGTTTGTTACTTGTTTACTTTACATTGTGCTCACTACTCCCAAATTCTTATCCCCTCTTCTTCGCTGGGCAGGTGGGGAATCCCTTGGTAACTCCTCAACCCTGACACTACAAATCTCTGTAGGGCTAGGTTGGTGCTTCCTTTCCCACTGAGGCCAGACAATGCAGCCCAGCTAGTACACCATATCCCAGGTATAGGCAACAGCTTTTGGGATAGTTCCAGTTCCAAGAGTTCAGAACCCACATGAAGATCAAGCTGTGCATCTGCTACATACATGTGGAAAGACCTCGGTCTAGTCCATATATATTCTTTAGTTGGTGTTTGAGACTCACCAATCCACCCACAAAAGTCTCAACCCAAAATCAATCCTGTCTACAAGTAATTTAGGCACAAGAGATGTAGCAGAGACTGAAGGAATGGACAACCAATAACCAACACAAATTGAGACCTATCCCATGGGCAAATATTAATCTCAGACACTATTAATGATCCTCTGTTATGCTTGCAGATAGGAGCACGTTATCCTTTAAGAGGCTCTACACAGCAACTGACTCAGACATGCATTAACACCCACAGCCAAACAGTGGATGGAGCTTGCAAACCCTTATGGAAGAATAAGAGAAAGAACTGTGGGCCCTGAAGGAGAGGGGAACTCCACAGGAAGACCAACAGGGTCAACTAATCTGGACCCTTGGGGCTCTCAGAATCTAAACCACCAACCAAAGAACACATACAAACTAGGCCTAGGCTGCCTGTTCATAAGAAGCAGATGCACAGCTTGGTCTTCATGTATGTTTAGAACAACTGGATCAGGGGATATCCCTAAAGCTATTGCCTTTATGTGGTATGTGATGTTCTAGCTGGGCTGCCTTGTCTGGCCTCAGTGGGAAGGGAAGCACATAGTCTTGGAGAGACTTAAAATGTCAGGGTTGGGGATACCCAGGAGGTTAAATGCTGTTCAAAGCAGAAGGGGGGTTGTGAAGAGGGGTGACTCAGAGTGTAATGAGCAGGATATAAAGGGAATAAGTGAAAAATAAAATAAAATTTTAAAAGAGTATTCCTGTGAAATAGTGTGGGTGTGCTCGCCTTCCTTCCTAACTTCCTCCGCTTCTCATCTATGTCTTGTTCACTCTTCTGCTCTTTAATAATGTAGCTGAGATCCATCATCTATTAAATGAAAACATCAGTCAATAACATTCTAATGATATCCAGGTCCAATTCTTGGAGCAGACGGGAAATACCTGACTTGCCTAGAAAAGCATTACCACAAAGACTATTCTGTGCATCATAACCTACTGTCCTGAACATATCAAAGGTAAGAAAGCCACCCAAAACCATGTTGAGATATACCTTAATCGGCAATTATTTAATCCAAAAATGGATATCTAACAATTTTTATTTCTTATTTTTAATCTCCATATGTTTTTATGTTTTTTATATAAGATTATAATATAATTATATCATTTCCCCTTTCTGTTCCATCTCCCAAACACTCCCATATTACCTTTCCCCTTCCTTTAAAATCCATGAACTTTTTCTTCGTTAATCATTGCTACCCAGATATATTTGCTAGATTGCTTTTGATAATTGGCTTTCTTCATAGCAATCTTAACCCTAACTTAGACAACCCCCTTCCTGCTCCTCCTTATAATATGCCCTGTGTCTCCTTTTACTTTCTCTGAATTCTGGGGCTTCCTTTTCTTAATTTGTGGCACATATATGCATAATTACATAAATATTGCTTCCTCCGTCCATTGAGCTTGATTGCATTTATATTATTTCGGGACTCAACACTTGAACTTTATTTAAGATGACCATCGACGTGATAAAACATGATGATCATATATGACCTAGAAAAGAAATAGCTAATTTTACTCAGTTTTCCTTATAATTTTTCTTCATTAAAAACGATGAAGACAGAAACCCAAACAGAGGCTCTATCAGGAGGTAAGAATTAATCTAGAGGTCATGAAGGAGTGCTGCTTATTGGCTTGCTCAATTAAATTTTAAATAATCTAGAACTAATAGGCCAAGGGTGTCTCCATCCACAATGTGCTGGGTCTTCTACACCAATCACCAATCACGAATTAAGAAAATGGACAACAAGTCCAGACAGACTTTACAGAAGCATTTTTTTCAACTGATATTCTGTCCTTCCAGATGTCCTGTTTTCCTCCTGACACACAAACACATCCCTTGTTAAATGTAACCTTTCCTTCCTTCTTGTCCATAAGATCCCACATCAATATTTATATTATAATATAAAACGTTACAAACTTCAAAGTCCCACAGCCTTTAAAAATTGAAACGTTTTTAAAGTTCATCTTCTTTAAAAATCCAAAGTCTCTATTAAAGTACAAAATCTATTTTAAAAGTTCAAGTCTCTGAATTGTAGGCTCCAATAAAATAAAAAATAAATTAAACACTTTCTTCTTACAAAAGAGATAAAGAAAGCACAGCAAAGCAGAACAAAGTTCCGACTGCACAAAGCTGGTGTCCAGTGCCTCAGATTTACTCATCGTACTTGAGGTTCCTCCAAATGCTTTGCCACCATTCCCTTGGTTTTTCTCATAGGCTCAGGTGGGCTCAAATCCACATGTGCTGTTCTTCAAAGCCGTCCTACAGGGAGTGTGGGGAAAGGAGTCTCCTGCTTTAATTAGGATGCACTTTCACCAATAAAGTTCCTTGTTTTTTTTCTGGTACCAAGCCTCAAATGCACCCAATGACCATTACAAAACTTCAAAATCTGTAGGACAAGACAAACTCTTAAACAAACAGAAGGTTGTAACACAAGGTACAATCTTGGCCACTTAAATACAGCCTCTGTGTTGATTCAGAGATTACCAGGTTGATCTGTTGATTTCCAGATTTCACTGTAGTGATTCTGGTTCCATCGTTTTAATTTCTCCCCTGATTATAGTCTTTTATCATGCAATGAGTTTAATTACAGTTCCTGTCCCCCAACCCTTCCCAGTTCATCAGCATCCTCCAACAACCTAAGCCACATCTTTTCTTGATCTGTCTCATTAGAAAACAGGACTCATTCAAAAAGGAAGAAGAAAGAAAAGAAAGAAAAAGGGATCATAAGATAAAAAGAAAACAAACAAACCTGAATAGGAACACACACACACACACACACACACACACCACACCAAAACAACAACAACAACAACAACAACAACACAACCCAGCAGAATAAACACATATTATGGCATGCTCAGAAATCCTCTAAAAACACAAATTTGGAACCATAACATAACATATAAGCAAAAGACTTTCAAGTTAAAAAAAGAAAAAAAATAAAAGCCTAGACAAAATATTTATAAGTCAAAACAAACAAACAAACAAACAAGCACAGTTTATTTTGTGCTTGTGATCTAACTCACGAGATGAGGAATAGACCTAAAAGTGGTCTGCATATCCAGTGAGACTGTTAGAGAATACTAATTTTTCCTTTGCATGTGATGATCTGTTGGAGGTAGCATCTGGGTTAGCAGTGGGGTCTTGAGTCCACCTACTCTCAGCACTGGGTCACCATGAGGCTCAGACCCATCTGTGCAGGGCCTGTGCATGCTGCTGTGATGTCCGACGTCTGTGATTCAGGAACATCAGTCCAGCTGTGTTTGGAAGGGCTTGTTTCTTTGGTTGTAGATTCATAATGATTGCTAGATTCTCATAATCAGCATCAGCCGTTTTACATGAGTGACGCTGCTATCATGGATTTTTTTTTTTTGGTGATTTTATTCATTTACATTTCAAATATTATTCCTGTTTCCTGTTTCCTCACCACAAACCCCCTAACCTCTCTCCCTTGCCTCTTGTGAGGACACTCCATCCACCTACCCACTCCACTTCAGTACCCTAGCATTCCCCTTCACTGGATCATCGAGCCTCCATAAGACCAACGGGCACCCTTTCCAGTGATGCCAGATAAGGCAATCCTCTGCTACATATCCAGCTAGAGTCATGGGTCCTCTCATGTGTACTATTGGTTGGTAGTTTAATCCCTGGGAGCTTTGTGGATTCTGGTTGGTTGATAATTGTTGTTCTTCCTGTCAATTCCTTCGGCTCCTTCAGTCCTTGCCCTAATTTCCCCATCGTGGTCTCTGCACTCATTCCGATGTTTGACTGTGCATCAGCATCTGTATTGGTCAGACTATGACAGAGCCTCTCAGGGGACAACTATACCTGACTCCTGTCACCAAGCGCTTCTTTGCATCAGCAATAGTGTCTGGGTTTGGTGTCTGAAGATGGGATGGATCCCTAGGTGGGGTAGTCTCTGGGTGACCTTTTCTTCAGTCTCTGCTCCACTCTTTAGTATAAGGGGTGTTTCCATAGCTATAGCTGATCAAAAACAGAGTATCTCATAGTATATTAATTTATTTATATTGAAAATAAATTTTTCTTTCATAAAATACATTCTAACCAGTCTCCCTTCCCTCTACTCCTCCCAGTTTCCCCACCTTCCTTCTTCCCCTTCACTTCACACACACACACACACACACAAACATACACACACACAAGGCTGGGGATGGAGAAGAAAAGGGTCCTAAGAGAGAAAAGGATAGAGATAGTTTTTGGAGTGTGATGGCTTGTAGTCAAAAAATACAAAAGTATGTTAGAACATGACTGAAGTAAAATGGGCCTAATTTTTGGATTGTGGGCCATGTTTCCTAGGTTCCCCAATATCCTAAAGTCTTTTGAGTCCAATATAATTCTAATGGTTGAATTTTCTGTAAAATAATATAGTTTTGTCACTTTAGGATTTGAACTTTTGAGAACCTTGATGAAACACCATTCAAAACATAGGCAGAATATGGGGATGAAAAGGTTAATTCATCACCCTTATCAGTCTTCTTTTCAAAACACACACACACACACACACACACACACACACACACACACAACTATTTATCACCAAACATAGAGAGAGACAAACACACACACACAAAGAGAGAGGCACAACACACACACACACACACACACACACACACACACAGAGGATGGGGAGAGGGAAAGGGATAGAGAGATGTTTGAAGTGATCTAGATGTCATGGAATTTGAGATTGAGGTGACCAATATCCTCTTTCCAATATAATTCTGACTCTGTAAAATAATATAGTTTTTTTCACTTTAGGTTTCAGGTGATGAAACACCATGGCCAAAAACAATTTTCCTCTTCTCTCTCTTCTTTACTTTCTATTTATCTCAAACATATTGAGACAAACTCTCTCTAAATTTCTGATCTAGACGTCTTTCTTTTTCACATTCTTTCTTTTTTCCTTCTTTCTCTCTTCCTCCTCCTCCTTTTTCCTTTTTTCCTTCCTTCTTCTTACTTTTTCCTTCCTTCCCTCCATCCTTTCTTCTTTCTTTCTTTCTTTGTAGAATCCAGGACATCCAGGCAAAAGGGCTTTCCCAACCACTATGGGCTAGGGCTCCCCACATCAATCCCTAAGAAAATGTTTAACAGGATTGCTCACAAACAGATCTTATAGTGACATTATATGAAATGAGGCTTTGCCCTCTCAAATGCCTCTAGATTTTGCCAAGGAGACATAAAAATAAGCCAAAAAAATTTGAATAAGCAATTGCAGAACCATTCCTGGGATGGTTTCTTAGTTGCCATTACTCAGGGGAAATGCGTCATGATATTTACCCATTTCATGTTAGCACAACTATTGGAATTATACTTAGTCAGGTCTTATTAGGTAGCCATCTTGTTGAGGTATTATTCATGGAAACTTGCATTTTTAGAAGACAAAATTTCATAATAGACTTCCTGTTCCTCTGGCTCTTACAATCTGTCTGTTCCTCTCTTGTGATGTAATCTGAACATTAAATACAGGAATAATGATATATTCATTAGGGTTAACTATGAAAAATATTATCTTTTTTAATATTTTAAAGAATTTCATAACTGAGTACTGTGTTTAGATAATTACCACCATTCCTTTTCTCCCCTCCAATTCCTCTCCTCTTTCAACTACCTCTGACACTCACCACTTCTTCTTTTTTATTGTTACATATGTAGATATGTAACAATTGTATAACAATATATAATACATGTATATGTATGATAAATATAACCTGTAGTTTGAATATATACATATCAAAAAAGCTTACTAGTCCATTTAGTGTCATTTATATGTGTACATGTTCAGTGCTGATTACTTGGAACTGGATGACTTGGATCCCTGAAGATATCTTGTCATGTTCAATATTGTTGTGACTTATAGGCTTACTGATGCATTGGTTTGATTACTTGGAATTGGGTGGGTAGCCATTACTAGTTCCCCTTCTCCCAAGTCATTAATTGCCAGTTACTTCTCACCTAGAGCTGAGGCCTCATGAACCTCATAGCCTTGTTAACTGGTGGTGTCATTGGGTGGGTTATGTTTAGGTGACTGTAGTTTTGAGATGCCATGAATGTTGTCATGTTCAGAAGATACTATTTAGAAGAAGAGTTATGTTCCTGATCATTTTTTCCATAGAATGTTTCTCATCTGTGATGTTCCCTGAGTCTTAAGTGGAACTCTTGTTCCACTCTTCCATTGCTGATGAGAATCCAAGCACACACACACACACACACACACACACACACACACACACACACACACACACACACACACACATGGTGGTTCCCCAGGAGATTGATAATTGATCTACCTTATGACACAGTTATGCCTCTCCTTGACATATACCCAACGGACATTCCATCCTATTAAATGGATGCTTGTTCAACTATGTTCTTAACAGCTTTATTCACAATAGTCAGAAAATGGAAACAACATAGATGTCCCACCACCAAATAATGGGTAAAGGACATGTGTTAATTTAGAGAGCACAGTATCATTCTGCTGTCAAAAAAATAACATCATGAAATATGCGGGCAATGGATGGAATCAGAAAAAAAATCATCTTGAGAGCAGTAACCCAGATCCAGAAAGGTAAATATGATATATAATCATTTATAAGTAAATATTAACTGTTACAAAAAGGATAATAGCATTACATATAATTCACAGATCCAGGAAAGCTAATCAAAAAGGAGGGCTTCAAAGGTTCATATGGATCTCTCTGGGAAGTCGTAAAAGAAGGATTTTGAGTATGGACTGGGGGTGGAGATGGGGACAGCTGGGATCAGGTAGAGTGGGGATGGAATGGAAAGAGAATCACTGAAACTGGGAGTTATTTGGTAGACAATGTGAAAACTCAGTGTAGTGGCACTTTAGGGAATCTATGATGATGATCTGAGAGAGGACTCTTTGTAATGGGGGAAATGGAGCCTAAACTGATCCTCTTCTGTAACCAATCAAGGCTTCCTACAGTGGGACTTGAACACTTACCTAGACACAAAATATTCCACTTAGATTTTATCTGCCTGAAATACATGTTGGGTTAATGGTGGCAAAGAACTTTTAAAAGTGACTTATCAATGATTGGTTTAAATTAAGGCCCAGACCACAAGACAGAGCCAATGCCTGAGACTGCATGGATGGCCAGGACCTAAACTCTGAAGAGTCCAGAGTTTTAGGATAGAACCAAATGTCACTGGCAAAAAGCAAGCAAGCAAACAAACAAACACCAATGAAAACCAAAAACATGAATGAAAGTATTCCTAACAATAACGTGAGTATACTCCTACATCAGAGCATAGCCTAATTTTCATCAGAGAAAATTCATCCAGCAATTGATGGGAGCAGATACAAAGACCCGCAGTCAAACAGTTGGAGAAACTCTGGAACCCCATGCAACAATGGAAGGAAGGATTGAGCCAGAGGGGTCCAGAACCACAGGAGAACATGGCCCACAGAATGAACTAAGGAGGGCTCAAAGGAACTCCTAGAGTCTGAAGCCCCAAACCCAACGTTTGCATGTCTCTATGCTAGATCATTTACATACATTTTATGGCTGTGTTGCCTGATATTCTTATGGAACTCCTAACACTGGAAGTGGGTTGCTGCCTTTGACTATTCTACCTGCTCTTGGAACCCATTTCTTCCTACTGGGCTGCCTCATTCAGTCTTGACATGAGATTTTCAACCTAGTCTTATTAAAATGTGTTATGCTATGTTTGGTTGATATCTGTGAGAGACCTGCTTTTTTCTTATTGGAAAGAAAAAGGAGTATATGTAGAAGAGAGGGGAGAGAGGGGGGTTGGGGAGGAGTAGAGGAAGGGCAAACAGTAGTTGAGATGTATTGTATGAGAGGAGAAGAAAAGGTATAAGAGTTCAAGTAGATAGATGAAGTGGGGTGAACACTACACCATAGGTAGCTCCCCGATGTACATCTCTGTAATGGTCTCCATTATTCACAAAGATATGTTTCTTTGATGAAACATGTAACTCCTGGTCTACTGATGTGTATTTAGAGTACAGTTAGAAGTTATACTGGGAAAAAAGTGACAGTAGTTTGTTCTCTTGAAGAGTACATGAAGTCTCTGTTCAAGGATCTAGGTTTAAAATAGTGGATGTGAATCTTTTCCTATTAAACAGGACTAAAGTACAATTAGAGGGCTGTTCTTTTATCTCCAGATATAAAATGCCACTAATGTATCCATGAGTGTATTGTCATGTTGAGTATTGTTGTGGATTATAGGCTTATGATAGAATATTTTGCTGAAAGCAGACATGGTTATGTTGTTGTTGTTTTGTTTTGTTTTGTTTTTGTAAGCTGCCTGGAAAAGGTCATGTGATGTTTTGCTATAGCCAACTCTTGAGAGAGCACATGATATGAAGGGGTATAAAACACAGTGGATCACAGTGGGGCATTGGTTTGCTTTGCCCCTCCAGTGGGCACCATGGTCTATGTTAGGTTATCACTAATAATACTGTGGCATTGGTTCACCTGGCCTTCTTTGTTGATCATTGTTATTACTTTGTACAGCGAAATGCACCAAAGCTTCTTGCTGCTTCTGCTTCAGTGGACTGGGGCTGATTGGCAGAGCCTTGCAGTTTCTTCTGAATTGAACTGCCATTGCAGATTTGTGAATGATGTTGGGGACTGGACAGAGCTACTGCTGCTTATTTCTGTGAACTGAATTGCTAATATTCTGACAACGAAGATTGAAATTGCCCCCAAAGAACTATTTTTAAGCAGGTTCAATCCCCCTTTGCTATTAACCTTTGTTTTCCACCACTTTTGGTGGGTAGTAGGTTAGAAGAGAGGTTAAAGCATTTAAGATCCTTTAAAGGATGTTTTTGAAAAACTCTAAGCCTAGTTACTATCTCCTTTATACTTAATAGACTCACTAATTGTTCCACTTTGATTCATCAACAGTTATGTTCTATGTTATAGTAAGGTCAGACTTGCTCATTGTGGAGGAAAGCCTTCATGTTTCTGGTCACAATCCTTGGCTGCAACTCTCTGCCGTCACTGACATCGTGACTCATCACATCATTGTTTCTTTATTGATCACTTTAAACAGAATGTAAGAACATCAAGAGAAGTTATTTGTTGGCAAGTAACAGAAAATGTGCCTACATTCTTAGAAAAAGTATTTCATTTATGTAAGTAAGTATACAACATAAGGGCTACCATAAAGATTAGCAGATCTGGAGGAGAGATTCTGGTATAAGACAGGTTAGAAGTTTTTTTTTTTTCTAGGTGACATGAATTCAAATACCAAGTTAATAAAAGAAAGACTACATTATGAAAAGTAAAAGAAGAAAAAAAATTGAATTTTTAGTCAAGAAACAAATTGGCTCAAAAGTAAATACTGGCTACAATGGGAAGGGGATCTTAAAACATCAACTACCACATATCCCTGATGACTACAGGCAGCACATGTGAAAACTACCTGTGTGGCACATAAGCTACAGGCAACTCTCACACTTCCTCAAGTCTGAAATGCAGATAAGGGAGCTGAAAGAATTTGCCTGACACTGACTCTTGGGTTATGAACTATTGCCGAAGGGGAGAAAATCAATTGTACCTTTGTCATATGTCAGAATGCTATTATCCAGTACCATTCCGTGAACAGTCCTATAATGTAAAGTAGAGATGCTCTGGGACCCTGAAAATAAAAAGCAATCACAGGTCAAGAAATGTAACTATAGCTTGTCCTCACGCTTGATTGGAAAAACGGCCACAAAATGGAATCATATAGAGGTGTTGCGTTGGATGTAGGTCTACTGAGATATTTCAGCAAATGTGAGCTCAAACTGTGCAAGCCATTATGGTAATTGGCCTCTCCCATCATAACTAGGAGTCAAGCCAGGCTGCCTATGTGTCACTGTGGAGGTTGGGTGTTGCATGCACAAGGAAATTAGAATACGTGGCCTCTTATGGTTCTCCTTATGATGTGCGGTTTGCTGATTGGCAAGACTAAAAGTTCTGACCACAGGTCCAGCAGACTTTCTCTTTCTGTACTATATTATTTGCTCCAAAGTGGTAGTTTATGTTCATCATTATATGGAGATGCCTAATCAGGCAGAGCTACTTAGAATGCTTCACCCCACACCAGTGTATAACTCAGTTTAGCAATTTTTTCCTACTCTGATGCTTGAAAGAATCACCCTGTTGGCCGGACACTGGGCATGCCAGTTTCTATTACCACAGAGCATGTCATTCTGCAAGTCCACAGGCTAAAAGCCATTTCAGGTCAATATCAGCTTCTTGTTTCAAGGAAACCTGTACACCAATAATGTTCACACTATAAACAAAAACAGAAAGTTGAGAAGACTTTGAAATACATACTTAAGAATAAACCTAAATACATACGTGAAATACTACTATGAAACATACTACACTAAACACCAAGGAAACTGAAGACAATACAGCAAGATAGAGATACTCTGAATGTGTTCATGGAGCATCCCTAATGAGTATTCTAGCAATTAACAAATTTTCAAGGTGTTGTATAAGTTCTACGCATTATCTGTCAAAATCTTAATGACATTCTTCCCCACAGAAATAGAATATACCAATCCTAAAATTTACATGGAGGGAAATATGTAATAAATACCTGAACAATTCTGATAAAAATAATAACTCTGGAGGGATCACAATAGCTAATTTCAAATTACACTATTAAACAACAGAATACCAGTGGCACAAGAGCAAACATATAGACCAATAGATGAGAATACAGAACCAAGAAATAAACCCTTGAAGCTAAGCTTACTTAGGTTTTTGATGAAGTTTCCAAAAAACATTAACGGGAAAAAAAACCTGGTTAAAAAGTGATGTCAGGAAACTAGATATTGGTGTGTACACATCAGAAAAAAACAGTATATTCACATTCATCACATTGCTCAAAATATGAGGTAAAAGAAAACCTAAACAAAAAGTGATGTAAAAATACTGGATATTGATTTTCATACATCAGAATAAATATAGGTTCATATCCATCACACTGTACATAAAAGGACCATTAAGAAGAGACAGAAGCTATATAAAGGGGAATGACACAGTAGTTTGGTGTAGAACTATCAAGTCACATGTGACTTTGTCAAAAGGAACCTGCTTTTGGCATAGCTAATATAGTATATACCAATAAAAATGATGGCCAGGGCTGACTTATGACTATAGATGCTTGATACTGATTCTACTGACCTGAATTTGATCTCTGAGAAACATATAGTGAAAAAAGACAATTGATTACCATAATTGTCCATTCGATTTCCATACTACTAACGTTCAATGATTGGGTTATTACACATGACAACACCTTAATTTAGATGAGGACGGCGTCCATTCAACTATATGTGTTGCCTAAAAAGAACCTCTCTTTGTCGCAGATTCTTTCTTTGTGACCTTGGAAGTTTGATTAGTATCTCTGAAGCACAATGTCCCAGTCTTTAAAAACTTGGATGATTTTACTTAGAAAATACTGGTCATTGTTGTTATTTTAAATAGATGTATTTTTATGACTTGATGTGTACACAATTAAAAGGAAATGGTGTTTGCCAAGGGTTAAAAGCCAGATATTCTCATACTGGAGGGCAAACAGGCACCAAAATTACTTATATGTAGAATGGTCACTCTATTTCCCCTTCATTCTTCTTTGTTATTTTTTTTGTGTCATTCACTTGTTGCTATAGGTTTCTCAATTGGCTTGAGCGTAAACTGACTCAGCTGAAGCTTGGAATGCATAATAAAATCCATGGTCAGCTGAGTCTCAGCAAACAGAGATAAGCACTTATATAAGGCTCTGATAGCACAATTTGATGAGAAAGCTTCAAACAAATGTTTACCACTTTCTCTTCCCCACAACTAATTAGTTCATAAATCCCTTCGCCATCTGTCTCATTTCATTGAATTCCAGTTCTACCTTCTAACTGTTGGTCACTATTAACTCTTTCTCATCCCACCTAACTATCTCTTTCAAATTTTCCTTCCATTTTCAGTCCAGAACTAGTAGACAGGTTGTCATAAAGGCTGCCACCACTGCTTATTTGAACTTGTTCCTATATAGTGGAGATCACAGCTGTTTTTAAATTACCGTGGACAGTGTGGCTTGTTGATCTTAGTGTTCTTGATGTTTTACTTTAGAAAATCAAGTACATATGCCTCTTTTTAGCTGCTTAATTGATTCTCTGAACAAAGATTTTTAAAGGAAGAAAAGCCAACTGCCTTTGTATGATGGCCGTCTATTACCAGCTTCCATGATTCTAAAATTCCACCCTTCATATGAGAGTGGGAAGACTGGTGTCTTGGAACTGGTAATAACTGGATATTGATGAATTCACTCTAAATTTTGTAGAATTTAAGCTCAATTAGGTGAACATAAACCATGTCCCCATTTACAACATGAAGAATTCAAGTGTAGAGATACGGCAGACGAGTCAGGCAAAGAATTCAACACAGGAATTATGTGTAGAGAGAGCATGTGAAAATCCACACTCATGGATTCTCTGACCCTTCACGTCGGAACTGCTATCACCCGAGAGGCTAAGTTGATATGATAGCTACCGCACTCAGAGCTTTCTACAAATACATAAAAGCCTTTAACTATTAAAAGAGGCCTAATTTTTCATTTCTTATAATTTTAATAATTTTTCATGGCTGCAACATTTTATATGGATGATGATAGCTTTTTTAATGTAAAATTCAACCACAAAAACATATATATTATATATTATAAAAGATATATATATATTGCTTTATTCTTCTTAAGAATGTGTATGTTGTGTTTGGAATAAAACACAATAAAAGTACTATTTTTCAAAAGTTTTCAGTACTATTTCTTTAGTTTTTCTATTATTTCATGAGCTCCTTCCCCCGTTTTTATGATCTGAGATCAAACACAAATTGTACTTTCTTCTCACTGACATGACTTCTGGCCTCCAGGCTGTGTTCTTTATGACACAATTTGGTGGGAACATTTTCTTCCTGGTTACAAAATCTTCACACGCCCGTTTTGCTATTCACTAAATCTTAAATAGGAAAGAGGTCATTATCAACAACCTGTGTACTTTCTGTTTTTTTTTTTTTTTTTTATGGAAAAGAAACACACTATATCTTTTTAGACAAGTTTTGAAATTATTGTGTATTTCAGAATTCTATCATGTAGCTTTAAAGCCCCTGCAATTTTATTTAAGGGATCAAAAACAACAAAGGCTCTCGTTGGTGGATCTCCCTGGGAAGCACCCCTCCCCTCTGAGCAGAGCCTGCATCTCATACTTTGCAGTTCGTGACAGGAGCTGCTCTTACCGATTTCTCTTCAGAGGCTGCATTACTGGAAGCCTTACACACAATCATTTTCCAGGTTTTTCTGCTGACATGACTTTTTAGATATAATTCAATTGTATTGTAATGTAATTTAGTTTATTAGCTAGGGACCTTGATGGAGAAGAGAAAGGACATTTCCCCATTTTCAGTGAGATCCTTCCCACCACCCTCTCTCTGTCTGGAACAGGAAAAATTGTGGAAGTCTTTTGTTCCAGATTCTCAGCATCTGTACTGATATATCTGACCCTTGGGGTGTGCAGTTCCTGTGGAGAAAATGGAAGGGCACACAAGGAAGCTGCTTTCTTTATTTCAGCCCCTTGTTTACAGTACCAGTGAGGGATAAAATGCTCCACTGTCACTTTCATTTGGGCTTAATGGGTTAAGGCTGCTCTGCTGCTTTCCTAGCTGAGCTCCAGAGGAAATCACCACCTCTCTCCATCGTCTTTTTCTCACCCTGTTGGCAGAGTCAGGGAATAAATTCTAGATTTTTACATTGGTGTGCACCACCATAGATGATCAGATCATACTCTTTTAAATCACAGTATATTACCCACGACTCTCCGAAAATAGCCAGCAGTTTTCTGTCCGTATTTGTTCATTGGTTCTGTTTCCTTAGAGTAGTATTTACTGAATTTTATATGTTAGGATTTACTAGGTCTTTAGAGGACACAAATTGATTTTTTTTCCAAAGTGAGTGTTTCTAATCCAGTGGAAAACACCTCTCTCTCCTCTGTTTTCTTCCTTGCATCTTGACTCCATCCTTTTCTTCACAGTTGTGTCGTCAAGAGCAGGTGATGTGCCAGCCAAAATATTTATACGTGAATATTTACTTCATGGATATATTCAGTGAATAAGTAATCAAATGAGAAAATATGATGGTTTGCTACATTGAATTTTTATATGTTCCATTGTTTAAAGTAGCTTAGCATATAAATAGTTCCTTCAAGCACATATTTTTATTTTATAGTTCTGTTTCATTCTGTGATTTTGTCCCATATTGTTTTGCTGTTTTTTTAGTACTGCTAAATTATTTGGTTCCTCAAATAGTCTTCAGAAATAGGCAGAATATGATAAGTAGTTGACTTGGGTGCTACAATGTCCCTCAACAGAGGAATGGGTACAGAAATTGTGATATATTTACACAATGGAGTACTACTCAGCTATTAAAAATGATGACTTCATGAAATTCTTAGACCTATGGATGTAATTAGAAAATATCATCCCGAGTAAGGTAACATAAACACAAAAATCACGCATGATACATACTCAGTGATAAATGGATTTTGAGCCCAAAAGCTCAAATCACCCAAGATATAATCCACAAAACACTTGAAGCTCAAGAAGGACAACCAAAGTGTGGATGCTTCAGTTCTCATTAGAAGGATGAACAAAAATATTCATAGGAGGAGACACAGAGAAAAAGTTTGGAGCAGAGACTGAAAGAAAGGCCATTCAGAGACTGCCCCACCTGGGGATACAGCCATATAAATACAGCCACCAAACCCAGGCACTATTGGGGATGCCAAGAGATACATGCTGACAAGAGCCTGGTGTAGATGTCTCATGAGAGGCTCTGCCAGAGCATGACAAATACAGAGGAGAATACTCGCAGCCAACCATTGAACTGAGAACTGAGAACTGGGTCCCCATTGGAGGAGTTAGAGAAAGGATTAAAGAAGGTGAAGGGGTTTGCAACCGCATAAGAGCACTACTAACCAACCAGAGCTCCCAGAGACTTATCCACCATCCAAAGAGTACCTATGGACAGACCCATGACTCCAGCTGCATATATAGCAGAGGATGGCTTTGTTGGGCACCAATAGGACGAGAAGCCGTTAGTCCTGCCAAGGGTAGACCCCGCAGTGTAGGGGAATGTGAGGGCAGGGAGGCAGGAAGGGGTGGATGGATGGGTGGTGGGGTACCCACATAGAAGAAGGGGAAGGAGGATGGGATAGGGGGTTTATGGTTGGGAACCTGGGAAAGGGGATTACATTTGAAATACAAATAAAAAAGTCAACAATCTTGGTTTTAATATTGGCTACAGGTATCATTCCTAAGTTTATTAGCTAAAGGTTATTGGGGATATTACTGCAGTTTTTCTATATCTTTTTAGATGATAACTCCATACAGAATTTTATTCAGATGACATTATTTATACAGTCTTTGTTGAGGTTAAATGAGACAGTACTTGAAAATTAGATATCAAAATCCCAAAATATAATAACTATTAAAATATTTTACTTTTTTCTGTGAAATTTATTTTAGTCAGTTTTAAAGAAAAAGACATTTTGGCTCAAAGGCAATGAACATAATTTGATAAAAAAAGGAATTGTTTGAAGTACATTTCAATATACTTCAAATTTAATTTTGCTTTAGGATGCTATATAATCCTCTGTTAAATCAACCTAGGGCTAGTCTCAGTCCAGCTCTTAACATCACTCACAGTACTAAACTTTTTCCTGCAGAGCTGTGTCATTTGAGGAGATCCAGCTACTATGCTGTGTTTTAAGGGATAGAATTATTTCCAGGTCATAGCTTTTAATTACTTGTGACTGTCCATTCATCCCTTTGCTCCTTCCTGTGTGGATAATTCCTGAGAAATTGAAGAGAAGTTGTTAGTATATAGATCAGGCAGTATAACAGTGAAAAAAGAGGTGCCTTGGTGACAAAGACTGTGTATAACAACTAAATTAACACAAATCATGGTAATAAGCCAGTTAATTAGCTCAATATACATCACCTCATCATAGCTATTATTTTGACTTAGACATTTCACAGGTTGTAGGCATTTAAACATATATTTTGACCATGGCAAATTTGTAAGAATTTCTAGTCTCATATTCTTGGTCATTCAAGTAGCATCAAGTATAGGTTCCTTCTTGTGTAGTTGGGTGTTAAATAAAATTGGATATAAGTTGGTTAATCACACATGTGCCACCATCGCACTAGTAAAAGTTGTAGGCAGTAAAACATTGTCAACAGAAGTGTTTGAAGTTTAGTTAGGGTTCACATTTCTCTTTGGGTACCATTTTAAGTACCGACCTTTAAGAAAGGTATTAGAATATAAAGGTGAAGATTCTATGTTGGCGCAGTTTGACCTCCTAATTTCAATGAGATCTGCAGGTGTTGACTTCAGAAATGGGACCTTGTCTTCTCTTTGTCGAGAGTGACCTATAGTCTTGGCAAGAGCTTGGGTAGTTTGGGGATACCCAGGGGACTCATTTGGTCAAGAACTCAAAAGGAAGTAATCTAATCCAATGGCTGTAAACTTCATTTGAAGACTGGAGATGACCAGTTGAAGAGCTGTCACCCAATACTTTGCAATACGAGTTAGATCATCTCCATATGTATAAATACTTTAGGATATTTCTACTGTAGGAAGTTTTCTTGCTACCCTTCAAATAGCCCTTACTTTTAGTTGTCTCTTCTGTTATTCTCTCCCTTTTCCCCATCCCCAACTTTCTAACACCTCCCCACTCAATCTTCCAATTGCAGGCCCCCCCATCACTCCATAACCATCCATTCTGTTTCCCATTTCTAAGGCTATCTAACTGCCCCACCCCCACAGACCCTTACTTTAAACCTAACTTGTGTGGGTCTTTAGATTATAACTTGATTAGCATTGACTTAAAAGTTAATATCCATAGATTAAAAAAATATATTCTGTATTTCTTCTGACAAAGGGGGATGTATTTTTATCAGGTTCCATTTATTTACCTGAGTGTCTAATCATTCAAGGTTTTTTTTTTTTTTTTTTATTTTTAATTATATATATCTTTACTTACATTTCAAAGGTTATCCCCCTTCCTGGTTTTCCATCCATAAGCCCCCATTCCTTCCCCTCTGCCCCCATACATGTATTCCCCCTATACATGTCCCTTATTGAACTTCCCCATATTCCTTTGCACTGGGGGTCCAACCTTGCCAAGACCAAGGGCTTTCCCTTCCACAGTTGCCCCAACAAGGCTATTCTCTGCTATATATGCAGGTGGAGCCCTGGGTCAGTCCATGTATAGTTTTTGGGTATTGGTTTAGTTCCTCGAAGCTCTGCTTGTTTGGCATTGTTGGTTTTATGGGGTTGCAAGCTCCTTCCCCTCTTTCCATACTTCCTCTAATTCCCCACAAGGGGGTCCTATTCTCAGTTCAGTGGTTTACTGCTAACATTGACCTCTGTATTGGACATGCTCTGGGTGTATCTCACAGGATAGATCTATATCCAGTCCCTTTCAGCATGCATTTTTAGCTTCATCAATCTTATCTAATTTGTGTGTATATATATACACACACACATATATATATGCCACATGTGGGTCAGGCTCTGAATGGCCATTCCTTAAGTTGCTGCTCTAAACTTTGTTTCCATATCCCCTCCTATAAATATTTCCCCCTTTTAAGGAGGAGTGGGAGCATCTGCATTTTGGCCATCCTTCTTTTTTGAGCTTCTTGTGGTCTGGAGATTGTATCTTGGGTAATTTGAGCTTTTGGTTAATATCCACTTTTTACTGAGTGCATACCAAGTGTGTTTTTCTGTGATTGAGTAACGTCATTCAGGAAGAAATTTTCTAGTTCATTCCATTTGCCTATAAATTTCATGAAGTCATTGTTTTTGATAGCTGAGTAATACTCCATTGTGTAGATGTAGCACATTTTCTGTATCCATTCCTCTGTTGAAGGGAATCTGGGTTCTTTCCAGCTTCAGGCTATTATAAATAAGGCTGCTATGAACATAGTGAAGCATGTGTCTTTGTTGTATGTTGGAGCATCTTTTGGGTATATGCCCAAGAGAGGTATAGCTGGGTCCTCAGGTAGTCTAATGTCCAATTTTCTGAGAAACCTCCAGAATGATTTCCAGAGTGATTGTACCAGTTTGCAACCCCAACAACAATGGAGGAGTGTTCCTCTTTCTCCAGATCCTTGCCAGCATCTGCTGTCACCTGAGTTTTTTATCTTAGCCAATCTGACTGGTGTGAGGTGGGATCTCAGGGTTGTTTTGATTTGCAATTCTGTAATGATTAAGGATGTTGAACATTTCTTTAGGTGCTTTTTGGCCATGTGATAATCCTCACCTGAGAATGTTTTGTTTAGCTCTGTACCCCATTTTTTAATAGGGTGATTTGGCTCTCTGGAGTCTAACATCTTGAGTTCTTCATTTATTTTGCATATTAGCCCTCTATCAGATGTAGGATTGGTAAAGAACTTTTCCCAATCTGTTGGCTGCCATTTTGTCCTAATGACAGTGTCTTTTGCTTCACAAAAGATTTGCAGTTTTATGAGATCCCATTTGTCAATTCTTGATCTTAGAGCATAAGCCATTGGTGTTTTGTTCAGGAAATTTTCCCCAGTGACCATGTGTTAGAGACTCGTCCCCAATTTTTCTTTCATTAGTTTCAATGTATCTGGTTTGATGTAGAGGTCCTTGATCCACTTGGACTTAAGCTTTGTACAGGGTGATAAGCATGGATCGATCTCCATTCTTCTACATGCTGACCTCCAGTTGAACCAGCACCATTTGTTGAAAATGCAATCTTTCTTCCATTGGATGGTTTTAGCTCCTTTGATAAAGATCAAGTGGCTATAGGCGTGTGGGTTCATTTCTGGGGCTTCACTTCTGTTCCACTGATCTATCTGCCTGTTTCTGTACCAATACCATACCGTTTTTATAACTATTGCTCGACGTCAGGGATGGTGATTCCCCCAGAAGTTCTTTTATTGTTGAGTATAGGTTTTGATATCCTGGGTTTTTTGTTATTCCAAATGAATTTGCAAATTGCTCTTTCTATCTCTATAAATAATTGAGTAGGAATTTTGATGCAGATTGAATTGAATCTGTAGATTGCTTTTGACAAAATGGCCATCATTACTATATTAATCCTGCCAATCCATGAGCATGGAAGATCTTTCCATCTTCTGAGATCTTCCTCAATTTCTTACTTCTGAGATTTGAAGTTCTTGTCATACAGATCTTTCACTTGCTTGGTTAAAGTCACACCAAATCTTTCAGTTTCTCAATGGTTGGGTAATACTCTAAAATGATATAGAGGAATATCATTTGCAATTAAAGGTAACTTGATTTTTAATTTTCTACATGTATACCTTTGATCTCCATCTATGGTCTTATTGCACTAGCTAAAACTTTAAGTGTTATATTGAAAAGGAATGGGGAGAATAGACATTTTAGTCTTCTTTCTAATTTTAGTGCAAATGCTTCATGTTTATCTCCATTTAATTTTATATTGGCTGCTTTCTTGTGGTGACCTGTCTTTATTAAGATAAATATTATTCTTGTTATATTCCTAGTCATTTCTGGACTTGTGACATTTGAATTTTGCCAAAGGTCTTCTGCATCTAATGAAATGTCCATGTGGTATCTGCCTTTCAGCCTGTTTATATGATAGATTTTATCAATTTATTTATGTGTGTATATTGAATTACCTATGTACCTATGGCTGAAGCCTACTTGATCTTGTGGGATAATCTTTTGTAAGTATTCTTGGATTACTTGATTTGTGAGTAATATTTTTTAAAATATTTTCATTGTGCATATATGTATGTGTATGCTGTAACTGCCTATCTGTCTGTCTGTGAGTATAAATATATAGGTGTAGATAACAACTAAAACTAGGAAAGATTTTCAGATGCCATGGATAAAGGGAGATGATTTGGGCTTTTTCAAGCCAATTAAGAAAGATGCCTGCTGGATAGAAGACAGCTCAGTGGGTAAAGAGCTTTCAGCTACAATTTGAGAACTTATGTAGAGATTTGCATACCTCATTGAAAGAATCCAATGAAATGTCCCATTCCCGAAATGCACCTACAAATAACGTACATAGAAACAAAGAGGAATAAACAAACAAGCAAATAAATAAGTTGAGGAAAGAAAGGTATAAAGGAGAGAAACTCAGATGGCCATATTGGAACACAGTAGCAGCACACAAAGACTTGGATGCAAGTCAACTATGTTGTATGACTTCTGCAGTGGATACTGAGTTGTACACTCAACCCACCGCTTTTCTGCTGTGTAGACATCAGTGCTCCCTGCAATTGTACCTCTTCAATTGCTGTACACAACTTTGTCTCATTGTTAGTGAAGTATATACAGGTCATCCTCTTTAGCTTCAGGAAATATCACGTTCCTTTGGCGCTTTATTTCTCGTCAGGTATATCAGCAGTTCTTGATTTTCTCTTACAATCTCCTAACCACTATTATTATAAAATCTAGTAGCAACCTGCATGCTTTAGTCATCTTTCCAGGACTACAGCAAATACTTAGAAAAATTGAAAGGGTAAGGGGTATTTTCTTCTTTTTATATTTATGTTTATATTTTTTTGAGGCTTGGAGTCCACAATTGGCTGACCCATAGTTTTGAGTCTGTTTAAAGGAAGCATGCCATGATAGGAAATGTGCTAGATCAAATCTCCCTTTAATGCCACAAATGTGGCTGCTAAGATAGAGAAGTCCAGATTGCAATTGACCATTTTATTGGCACAGCCCAGTCCTGTAATACAGCTAAGTCCTCTCTTTCTAAATTTACCACTTACTGCTAATAGTGTCAAGAAAAGGAAGAAGCCTTTAAGCATAGGAATTTCAGGGACAAAGAGAGACCATGTTACTAAAGTGGAGCTTCATGAAAAGCATGGAACTTTGTTCATAGGACTAAGGAGTGCCTCAGGTATGAAAGACAGGCCAATGGAAGCTTTGTTTCTCAGATAACAGAATATATTCACAAGACTGTTCTTTCCCTCTGTCTCTGTTTCCATCTGTGTCTCTGTCTCTCTCTGTCTCTCTCTGTTTCTCTATCTCTCTTTGTCTGTCTCCCCTTACTGACATAAATGGTAATTACTCAAAATGTTTGTTAAACATTTTTTAAATGAAAAGAATCAGGCTCACGAAAGTCCAAAAACAATATCAGTCTACTTGCAGCCGTTTACAGTTTTCTGTTTCAAGGCTACTCTGTTTATTTTACTTGATCTCGTTACTTCCTATTGCTTTGATTCAGAGGGAAAGCAGAAAAAAAAATATTTAAGAGATGTAATTTTAGCATGGATAATTTTATCCTTCTGAAAATAACTTTGAAAATCGATATCTCCTTGATAAATAAGGATAAATAGGTAAATTATTAATGCGTCTCCAGAGTAACATTTTATTATTCCATTATTCAGAAAATAATGAATTTAGAGTAGATTGCATGATTACATCTTCAAATGCAAAAATTAACTCTAATAGTCATCTCAGTAGGAGGGCTGCTAACTTCCTCAGCTCTAAGTCATGGCTGCCTGTAATTTTAACTTGGATTTCCATTACATTTATTTAAAAAAATGTTGTGAATCCTTATTACTGAAAAGCAATTGAATTCCACAAAATGGCAAAAATGTAAATAGGTAACATTAAGGAGAGCAAAATAAACCATTCAAATATTTCAAAGCACATACACACTCTAAGAGAATTTTTCAAATTAATTTGCTACCCAGGAGCCTAATAAAACATACTACTTAGAACATAAAGCGATAGTAAAAGGAATATACCTCTCTTTATGGTCAACACTGTCGTTATGCAAAATATAAAGAGCCTCCAATAGTACATTATGGGAAGTGCTAATGCCTTACCCTGCCTACAGCATGACGTACGTTGTCTGTGCCATAAGAGGTCGTATACACACTTTATGGATTTTGTTTTATAAGATACCATTTGTATGCACTTGCTATTAAACTTGTCAGTGAAAAAAATCTGTTGTAAAACATTCTCAAATTATCTATGAAGTTTATGCAAGCATTTTAGAAAGCATTGTTTATAAACCAGCACTATTCTCTATTAAAGGAGATCTATAGCTTGCATAGTCTGAATTGGCTCAACTAAGACACAACAATAAAATTCCGATGAGATTCTGTTCGCTTTGCTTCATTTATTTTGCTTCCAATTTTATTTATTTATTTGGTAACCTACTGGGGATTGAGCCGAGGGCCCTGTGCTTGATAGGCAAGTTGTGGACCAGTATGCCTATGACCAGCTCTGCTTTATTGTAAAAAAAAAAAAAACCTCGACTTACTTCACATAAATGATATAGAATTCGATTTAATCATTTGTTTCTTAAAGTAAAATATAAATATGATAGACTACATATAAAATAGATTATTCTTATTCTTATTATTTGTATGCGTGTGTGGTGTGTGTGTGTGTGTGTGTGTGTGTGTGTGTGTGTGTGTGTGTGTGTGTTTTATGATTTTAGTCAGTCAGATCTCCTCTTTCTAGGTTTACATGGGCTAAGGTCACCTGACCTGCATGGTCACTTTTTCCTACTAAGGCTTCTCTCTCGCCTTATTAGCAATATGTTAAACAATGTCTTATTTAATGGAATTATCTTTTTAAAATACATTTGCTATTATACTTGTTCAGCTGCAACTTATTCAAAGGAAATATTACAACAGATTGAGTATATAAAATTCTGTAATGATCATTAAAAACATCTTTGGAAGTCTCTTACAATATAATATGACTTCTCATAGTAATCTCTGAACAGCAATCATGCTTTTTTCACTCTAGTTCAGGGATCAAGCCAGCTCAGCCAGCCAAACATGGTCTTAAGGGAGGGAGTGAGGATTGAAAAGAGAAAGACAATTAGATAACATCATAACATGACTCCAGCCAGGGCTGTGGCAGAAGTGGGTTTATTTTTTTTCCAGTCTGCTTTTATACCATACTAGGTAAATGCAAAGAATATGCTCAGTCCTAAGGCATAAACAAGTAGTCAAGGAATAAACAAAGTCCCATCGTCACTATGTCTAAGGGTTTATCGGGATGACCAAGATACAAAGAATACAATACATTCCTCAGCTGTATTTACCTTGAGCCTACTTCATCGTACTATCCCAATATCAAATTCCTGCCAAATGCCTAGAAGTGACCCCCAAATCAATCTTCAGTTCAGGGTCTATTAAACCTTGTCCATTCATGAATCTGTATACCTGAAAAATCTTTATACAAGCCTGGCATAAGAGTACATAAATCAGCATTCATATTAAAATTTACTGATAGTATTGATTTCAAGGAGCTAAGGAGACAGCCTAACATGTTAAAACACTACTGCTTGTGCAGAGGACTTGGGTTCCAGTCTAGAGATCAATAACAGTAGACTCACAACTATGTGAAACTATAGTTCAGCACACATAAACCAACTAAATAAACCTTAAAAATAAAAAAATAAAAATTACATTATGTATATACATGTGTATATGTATATATATATATATATATATATATATATATATATATATGGAGAGAGAGAGAGAAAGAGAGAGAGAAAGAGAGAGAGAAAGAGAAAGAGGATAGCAAATTAATTTGTATACTGAGATAATGAGGTGTTCATTTTTATATCCTGGATAAATATTTGTTACTGAATGGGGTCTACCTCTGATGATTTTCCTATTCATAATTCTCAGTGTTGACAATGCTATTATGCTTAACTCCATACTGCAAAAGTGGTAGAATATATTTGGGGTCGATTTAAATATTTCTATCCTAATCATAATGAAGAACCTATGCGTTGATTTTTAAACAATAAAATAAAATCTGAAAAGGCAATCCAAACAATAACTTAAAAAGAAAACCAAACCAAACTAAAATTCTGACAACACAACTGAAAGTTACCCTAAAGTTAATTGTACACTGCTGAGGTATGGTGGCAGAAACATTTAAACCTTTTCTTTCTCTTTCTTTTCTTCTTAGTTTTATTTAATCAAACTACCTTGTTTCTGTCAAAGCACTGAGAATGCATTGAAAGCACATCTGACAGTATTCAATGGTTGCATAATATGAAAGCATGCATGTGCAATGTGTCCACGGCTGCGGTGAAGTCAAATAACCCAACACAGAAAAACATTACTAGGGTCACCCCTACTACATTATGCAGCCGGGTTCATTATTTATATCTGTGTTCATTATTCATGCCTATTCATTGTGCTGGATGTTTGTCCCATGATGTTGGTGGTGGAGGTGGTGGGGAGCTTCGGATCTTTGTTTGTTTATTTGTTTTCATTGATGTTGAGTTTTATTTTGAAAAGAAAGAAAGGAAGAAAGGAAGGGAGGAAGGGAGGAAGGGAGGAAGGGAGGAAGAAAGAAAGAAAGAAAGAAAGAAAGAAAAGAAAAGAAAGAAAGAAAAGAAAGAAAGGAAGGAAGAAAGAAAGGAAGGAAGAAAGAAAGGAAGAAAGAACAAAGAATATGTTTGATAGAACCAGGTAGGGTGCAATGGAGGGGGTTCGTCTGTGGGCCCATGCCATGGGTATAGTGTTGAATAGAGTTTATTGAAGGCATGGGAAGGGGAGTTGGAAAGAGGGGAGAGAGAGAGTGGGAGGGAGGGAGAGAGGGAAGAAGGGAGGTAGGGAGGGACAGAGAGGAGAGAGAAGGAGAGGCCCTGGTCAGGAACCTGTGAAGAAACAGAGAAAGAGGAAGGGGCAAGAAGGAGAAACGGGCAGGGAGAGAAGGGGCAGAGAGAGTAGGAGAGCAAGGAGGGAGCAAATAGCCCCTTTTACAGTAGGCCAGGCCTTCCTGCTGTTGCCTGGTAACTGTGGGGTGGAGCCTAGAAGGACTGTTAACAACCGTGCTTTCAGAACCTTTCATGTTGTCAGAAATGTAAGGACACCTACTTTGTATAACACTTCTTGGGGTACTGAACAGTTTGAGAAGCTGAATATTTCAGTTCAAGACGTTCAATATTTTCTAAATTTTCTAAAACATGACTTCATGTTTTACCTTCTCCTCCTAAAATACACCCAGTATTTTGTTGCAGCATTTACATCAAGTACAATCTTGGGATTTTCCTAAAGGCCTGAAGTAATCAAAAGCACATTTATGTAAATGCAATGATCACTACAGCTGTATTCTGTGTCCAGCAGAATCCTTTGTCACATGTGTGACCTGTTCTGTTTCTCTGACCACGTTACATTTCATCCTGTTAACACTTTCTAGTGCTCCAAGATTATTACTGCTGCACAAAATTCAGAGTATTTTCTATCTTTTCTTTAATGGATTATTTCTATGAGTCCCTAAATACTATATTAATTTTGACTTATTGTACTCACTCATCTAGATTATTTTCTCATATTTTTCTCTGCCCAGCACCTAGCAAGTTTTTCAATGATTGGAGGAAATATAATTATATTGCATGTTCAATGCTACACTTTCTTACCTCAACTCTACCCAGATTTGCCTCTACTATACTATAGCCTCTAGAAATATGAATTTTAATATGCAATAGTGAAATTGCAAATATATTGCTTTATGTTTCTTGACTAATAAGATAAAATAGTTTTAAAGAAAAAAAGAGGGGCTGGAGAGATGACTTAGCAGTTGAGAGCACTGACTGCTCTTCTCAGGTCTTGAGCTCAATTCCCAGCAACCAAGTAGTGGCTCACTACCATCTGTAATGGGATGTTATATTTAAAATATAGTAAAAAATATTGATATTTTGATAGCAATATATTGATAGCATTCCAGGATACAACATCCTTTATATTTTCTTAACATTTTTTATTGATAAATCACCTACTGATAATAAAAAAATATTTTTCTCAAGACTTCATAATAGCCATTGGAATAAATTATTTTATTTTAAAAATCATCTGATACCATTAACATAAGCATTGAACAAATTCAGAACTTTTTACATGAATGTCAACTTTTTGAAATTAATTACACAGAAAAACTGAATTAAATACTATTCGGTAACAAATTCAAAATGTTTATCCTTAGGTCTTAGAATAAATAAATAACATTTAAAACTTCCAGAGCAACCAGAGAGTACACATGGAGGGACCATGGCTCCAGCTCCATATGTAGTAGAGGATGGCCTTACCTTGCATCAATGTGAGAGGGGAGACTCTTGATCCTGTGGAGGCTTGGTGACCCAGGGTGGGGAAATATTAGGGGCCTGAGGCAGGAGTCGGTGAGCAGGTGGAGAAGCATCCTCATAGAGGCAGGGGTAAGGGAAGGAATAGGGGGTTTGTGGAGGTGAAACAGGGAATGGGGATAACATTTGAAATGTAAATAAATAAATAAAATAACCAATTTAAAAATGAAGAGAACAAACTTCTGAACTAATAAAATTCTCCTGGTGAAGATTTCTTGTTGCTCTGCAAAAGTAACTAGATAAAATTGTTAAGGAAGGAAAAGTGTAGACCATTATGGTGGTGAGGGTTCAGCAACAGACACATCAGGCAGCTGACTAATATCACTCCATGTTATGCCAGATTTATCATTGAGTAATTTTATCGTATTAATATCGTTTTTAAAGCTTCAAGTTCAATGCATAAATTATGTCTATATGAAATAATATGTGCTTTTATATTAAAATTGTTATTCTTAAAGCTTTCTATTTCATCTCACATTCAAGAAGTTGTTTCATCTCCTCTAGATAAATAACTGGTTAATCTACAAATACAGGCAGATTCATTTTAAATTTATATGTGATTTATTTTCTCTTTAACCTTATTGTACCAAAATCAGTTTCAACTATTATATAAAGTGGAGGCAGTATCCTGCTTTAAATAAAATGTTAGCTGCAAATTAATTTTTAAAATGTGTTTATTCTTAAAAGTTGAGAAGACTTTTATCTTTGCTGAAATTTTTAAGTCATAAGTAATTATCATAATTTGTAAAATCTCTCATCTATCAGTTTCCATCATCATATGTGTTTGATCACTTATCTCATGGTAAGATAAATGATAGTGATTGACTTGCAAGTATTAAAGTAATTATGCATACCTAGAATTAATTATACTTGGTCATGATATGTGATTATTTTTGCTCATTGATTTTTATTAATTTGTTAAAATTCTGATGAAGATTTCTTGTCTAGATCTTTTACTTTGTTTTTCATTCTTAGAGGGTCATTTTTGCTTCCTTTTGTTTTATTTTGTTTTGAGACATGGATTTCTCCATGCAGTTCTTGCTGTTCTTCAACTCACTGTGTACACCAGGTTTGCCTTGAATTTGCAGATATCCTCCTGCCATGCCTCCTGAGTGCTGGAAATAAAGGCATGTGTTACCAAGCCTGTCCCAGTTTTATACATGAGGTATTAGCATATTAATAGCATGAAGGAATTAATTCAGTTTGAAAGTGATTGCTTTTCTTCTGTTTACTGGAACGATTGAAATATTACTTTCTCAAATACTGACAGAGATCACAAATGCATGCTGGTCATTGAATGTTTCTCTCATTCAAGTTGTTAGAGATTGGTCTTGACCACCAATCTCACCCTATACGAGTTAGTTTTAGTATTAGTCATTTGTTCTGTTGATATGATAAATACCACATCAGAAACAGTTGAAGGGAGAAAGCATTTGCTTCACTCATGGTTCAAAGGAGTGAGCATAAACTATTTCCTCTGCTTCCAAAGTCAGGAAACAGAGAACAAGGGTGGTCCTTACTTAGCTCCATTTGTTCTTGTTGGTTTTCTCACAGCTAGGATTGAACTTTACAACCTAATCAAGACAGTCTATCAAAAGCACACACAGTGATTTGTCCTCTAGGTGATTATAGATGCTTTGAGGTTGGTAATTATTATTATTATTTTGGGAATAATGGTGGATTGTATTTACATTAGTGACAGGGCTTGTATTAATATTTGATTATTGTTAGCATTCCTTCTAGACTCTGCCCAACAGTTACCTGGCTTGCTGTAAAAGGGGCTGTTTGGCCCCTCTTCACTCTCTGTCCTTAACTCTCTGACTCTCTGACTTATTTCTCCTTTCCTCCTTCCCCCTCCCTCTTTCTCTCCATGTTGCTTACTAACCTCTCTCTCTCTCCTCTCCCCCTCTCTCTCTCTCTCTCTCTCTCTCTCTCTCTCTCTCTCTCCTCTCACCTCAACTCTCCCTTCCCATGCCCTAACATGTCTCAAATACATTCTATTCTATACTATACCTGTAATATGGCTGGTACTTCAGGAGGAAAGGCTGTCTCAGCATTGGCCTGCGGAGGCTCCCCTCTGACCTCACCATACCCAGCTGTACAAAACATATTCCCTCTCTTCTTTATAAAACACAACAATTATTTTTTGTTCATTTGTTTGTTCATGGCATCACTACTGATAATATTTCTTTATATTTGATGTTGGTTGTTTTGTTTTCATTTAATAGCCTCAAAAGATTTATATCAGTTATATTTTAAACATTAATAAAGCTGAAAAATGCTTTATTCTCTTTATTGTTTTCTTCTCTCCAAATTTACTGAGTTCAGATTAATTTGTATTATCAGGATAAAATGCAAATGTGGCTTTATTTCCTCAGATACAGAGATGAGATGCGAGGCATAGCCAAGCTGTGTAAATCTATGACTTGGACTGAGTCCATTGCATTTCTTTCTTTGTTCTGTTTCTATGCCTAAGCTTGCAACCTTCTTGCTTCTATAAAATTTTACCTTCCAAGCTGACTGATTCTGTGCAGCTTCATCCATCTTTTGACTCAATTGCTCTGCTTGGCCTCATACTAACTTTGAAAAATGTTCTAATCTTCTGACTCCTTCTCATTCCCTGGTTCATTCTGTCTTCACTTTCAACCTGTCTCTGTAAACCGGTCCTGACAAAAATACTATACATATATTCTCCATATCCCTTTTTCTTTCACTGCTCTTAAGTAGCCTTTCCTTTCTGTGCTGTTCTTGTGTAAGATGGGCATATCCTATATCTCATTGTATCAAATCTTTCTCTGATTCACCACTTTGTCTGCACCTCAAATAGATTCCACTTTCAAACATGGATGCTTCCTTCTATAAGTTAAACTTACCACCATTGTTAGCGATTAAATGTATCATAGCCATATCTCTATTCCAGCAAGGTCACATTGTAATCCAGGGCATGTCTGCAATCTGGATGGATCTTTTAGATCTAGAAGGTATTTGCCTGTGATCCCTTGTCAGAGGAGCCGAGTTACTGGAATAAGTTATCTCTGTATCCCTTTCTACTTAAGCTTAAAATTGTATACAGTTTAACTTTACAAGAGAAACGATTATCAATCCCACAAACTTAATATTGCAAATGTCTTTATGAAGATCCACTGATTCAGTAACTGCAGTCCAGATCATCTGTCCTTCAGCAAATATCTATTTCAGCAACAAGGTTTGCTAGTCTACCCGTCTAATAAATAATCTGTCTTTTCTCAGCCAGTTTATTGAGCTGCCCTAATGTGGGAGGAATGGGGATGTGAGCTTTCTGTGCAATCTGCATGACTGTCTTTCCATATCCCTTCCTGCCTTGAGTCCTATTTGCCAGCATATCTTCTAGGCTCTGCCCCATAGTTACCTAGCAACAGCCAGGTATGCCTGATTCAGTATAAAGGGGAATGTTTGCTCTCTTATCTCTCTTTTCCCCTCTTCCCTCTCTATCCCTTCTATCCCCATTCCTTACCTCCATCTCTCCATGAGTTTATATCTAGCTTCTACTCTCTCTCTCTCTCTCTCTCTCTCTCTCTCTCTCTCTCTCCTCCTCCTCCCTCCCTCCCTGTACCTTCTCTGTCTCTACTACTTCCTCAACTCCCCTCTCCATGCCCTAAATAAACTCTATTCTATACAAAATCCAGCTTTATGACTGATAACTCAGGGGTAAGGAATGCCTTAGCATGACCTGCAAAGACATTCCCTCCACCTCACCATATTGCACCTCTACCAAACAGAACCTCCTTTTCTCATAAAACACAACAATATATTTCATATAGACAATTCTCTTATTCAGATCATACTTTTATCAATTTTGGTAGAACCCATTGACTATCATAAAGTGACAATATAAACGAAATCTCTTCCCTAAGATAACACATTCCCTGACTTCCATTATAATATTTGACCATCTTTAAAGCATACAAGTTGATTTAATTTAGGAGTTTATCTATAAATCTATCATCCACTGTCTTTCAGCAGCTGCTGTTCCTGCCTCAATTCTATTTTAAAATACAAAGTGAATAAATCACTTATTCAGTCTATTTCTAGGAGTTTTTATTGCCCTTCTCTGTTTACCAAGGTACAAGTAGATCATTTTGAATCTGTACACCTAAGAGCTAGTAATTTTTACCTTTAAAACTAGACAGTTAGACACTCAGATTTTATGTCACACTCCACCCCAGCAGGTCAAGCTTCTTACTGTTTAAGTACAGAAACACTCTTACTCACATTATATAATATATTAATGTACAATGTCAGTTAGTGTAGGTATCCGTTTTCTGAGATAGAAAGACTGTAAGTCTGAATTCTCCATTGTTGTAGTAGACCTCTTTCCTATAGCTTTATGGCTGTATCTATCACATAAGGCTTTGATTTTCCTGTCTGATCTTCTGGTTCGATTTACACATTGTTTTACTTGGGATAATATTTTTTTAATCCCACACACTGTATAGATATCTTCTGAAGAAGCCTATATGGATTCCAAGATTCCATGGATTCCTATGTTCACATAAATCTTCAATTTCAATAACATTTAATGTTTATTTTAATTCCACATCTTGTTCTTTCAATTGGAACGGCTTTGACTAGGCCTATGGAAGCAGCGGAAGATGAGGAATCCTGTCTCCCATGCTAAACTGCATATTTTTCTTTATGGAAACCATAATCGCAATCTATTCCTTGAAGTCTTCATCTATAATTGTTGGACACACAATAAATTCTTGAGATGGTATGGTACTTCTTCCCACAACCTTTCCTAATGTCTTTAGGTAAAGAGGTCCAGGATCTCCAGTGGGTATTTTATAACACTGAATTTTTTGGTGACAGTGTGAGATTTCTACTTATGGCTAAGTCTAGCAGAGCATTTTCTTCTGTAGCATTCATTAGATCTCCAATACTTAGTCTCCGGTGTTGCTGTGTTGATTGCTGACAGGAGATACATGGCCAGTGTTGTTTGTTGCCAGGGTACAAGCAAAACCCCTGAGAGAGTTTGCCTTATTTAGGAGATTATCTTCTAGGGGGTTCCCCATTGGTAAAGGATTAGCTTGCATATCCTTTGCTGATCTGGATTCATAAGTCCAGTGCCAATCCCTACCACAACTGAGATGACTCTGAGAAGGTTGAGGTCTTCCAGAAAAGTCTCTAAGAATGCCTTGTTGACAATCCCTTTCTAAATGACCTAGTCTCCCCCAGATATATAATGGAACATTTTGTTGTCCGTTCATCCACTGGTGCTGATCAAGCCTTTAAAGTCTAAGAACTCTTTTATTCTTTGCATTTACATTAATGAAAGTGAAATCTTCAAAAAATACCTGCTCCACATCTGGATTTGACATTACTCTGTTTATAATGAATGTTAGTCTATGTAAAAAAAAAGTCTAAAAGTCTCTCTGGGTCTTTGCACAATTTTTGTGAATGACAAAGACATTTATCCTTGTTCACCACTTTATTCCATTATCTGAGGCTCTTAAACCTGCTAAAGTACATTGTTTAGTAGTAGAATCTTCTTTCATAAACTATCATATTGACTTTCACCTGATAATTGATTTTTCACAATATTAACACACCTTTAGACCTATTATGATCTTCCATAATTGTAGCTTCTTCTTGCCAGCATGTCAACCATTTTAATTGAGAACCAATTCCCATTGTAGCTGCCACTAACTCTTTCCAATCTTGGAGGATAACTCTGTTTTTGGCTAGCCCGGGTATTTAACATCTGTCTCACATAGGGTGAGTGCATTTCATAAGTTAAACTTTATTAATGAAAGTGTTTATGATCTTGTATTTTTAACAGGATTCCTGACGAGTTGGTCATTTTGTGAATTCTTCCCTTTTACTGGCATTTGTTCTTCAGTACAACTGGGAAAGCGAGTGGAGGTGGTCACCTGTCTTCAATTCCATTAAGAAGTGGCACTGGAGGTTCAATATTCAGTCTGTCTGTATTCTCAACTTCATTAGGTTCCATAGGGTTACAGTAAAACAATTCTTGCTCTCTTCCTTCCTGTCTTTTGCCTCTCAAACCTTTGTGATATCGTAGCTAATTTTTCCTGTTGTACAGCAACTATTTTCAATATATGTGAGAGGAAATGTATAAGGATTGCAATTGAAATCAGGGAGGGATTTACTTCAGGAGTCACAGCTGCAATGAATACTGTGATGGGTTTTTCAGGTAACGTTTCTATCCCTCAAGTCCTACTCTTTCTCTCGAGGAACTGAAATAAATTATACCATTTTTAATGCAATAAGAGCCTGTCTATATAATTAAAATGGTCATTTGGGGTGGCTCATTGTGAATCAATGTCTCAGAAGCTCCTGTGGCTCCAGAGTCTCCAGAGACTCTCTGGGCACGCAGCCAAACTCATAAAATGGAGGCTTTCTCTAGAGACAATTCTAGGTGAGTTTCTCCTCTGCAGCTTCCTGTCAGATGTCTCCAGTCCTTTTCAATGTTTCTGACAAATGTCCTCTGATTTCTGCAATGTTGGTGGTCCTTCTACTTCTACAATCACATTGGGTACCAGATATAAATGTCACTTTTATTTCCTCAAATGTAGGGATGAGCTGAGAGTCAATCCCAAGCTATGCAAATACATGGTTTGAGATGAGCCTAGAGGGTTTCCTTCTCTGTTCTAACCATCCCATAGATTATCTTTTCTTTTTCCTTCTGAACATTCTTAACAACCACCCACATGTGGGATTGTTTTCAAATCTTAGAAGTGTAGCAACATGTCTCCTGCTTCTTGACCACTTGGGCAAACCGGAGAAATTCCTGCTTTTGAATTCTAGGGCATATAAAGAATAAAACAAAAAGTAGTTTTATATTAGAAATGCTTAGAAGTCTGACATTAATAAAGTGGCTTTCTTCCAATGTCTGACATTTATGGCGAGTGTTTTCTACTGTATACATTACTACAGTGCTCACAAATTCTTATAAGACATATACCAAATACATCTATTCAACTAGTATACATTATCAAATGGCATGATATAGAAGTACATTACACTACCAAATACAATCAAACTCTTTGATATTTTTCCCACTATACTATTGGAGCTAGATGAAAAATCTATATTAAAGTCAATTATTGGTTGGTGATTCCCATTATCCAGTCTTGTTCAATGACCTCATCCTTTGTCTGATATGCCAGTGTTCTGAAGGAGACACTTTCCCACTGCTGATACCTACAAGATTAACCCCCTCAAATCCCAGATGATTCTGTTGTTTAAAGTTAAAACCTGTTGTTTAATTTTTTTTTCTCTCAAAATTGTCATCTTGAAAATGTAGCCTAATTGGGGATATAGAGACACACATTTTTTTTCAAGTACTAATTTTGGATGCAAAATTAGTTGTTTTGTTTCTTTTTTAATGTATATTTTAAAATTATATCATTCTAATGTAGAAAAATTAAATTAAAATTTTATTCAAGCCCAAATAGCCAATTCTTTGGTTATAAAAAATAAAGATTACTTTTGACAATTTGTATTGAGTTTCTGCATACTACTTAACTTCTGAATATGTCCTATAATCCCAGAATAAACAACTCAACATGTTTTTTTTTCAAGGTATCTATAGCTATTACTGAAATGATTTCAAAGAATATTCTCTCAACTTTCTAAAACTGATTAATGTTGTTTCTATTCATTTAACTCTTGCATTACTTACATTTTTTAGTGTAACTCATTCTTTTAGTGTACTTTATGTTTGAGATAGCTTACAATAACTTCTACCCAATTATGCAGTGTGGAAGAAGATAAGATCAGCAAAATTTTCAATACATTACCATCCATAAAAACCTAAAATTAATAAAAAGAATCCTTGGCAATGTCTTTTTTTCCCCTTGCTCTTGTTTTTTATTGGATTTTTAAATTTATATTATAAATGTTATTCTATTTCCTGGTTTTCTGTTCATAAGCTCCGTACACCATCACCCTCCCCTTCTTTTATGAGGGTGTTTGCTCTTCCCAACCACACACCTTTCCTGTCTCCTGACATTCCCCTGTACAAGAGGTTCCAACCCTAGCAGGACCAAGGGCTTCTCCTCCCATTGGTGCCCAACAAGACCACCATTTGCTATATATGCACCTGGAGCCATGGATCTGTCCATGTGTAGTCTTTGGGTAGTGGTTTAGTCCCTGGGAGGTCTAGTTGGTTGGTATTGTTGTTCTTATGGGGTTGCAAGCCCCTTCAGCTCCTTAAGAGAAGCATTTTTTAAACGATTGAGTGTAGTTTTTCCATTTTTATCAAATTATATTTTAATCCTACAGTTATTTTATCCATCTTTATTTAAACTTAAGTGAGTGAATGTGCATCTTCAAATAGTGAAGTTATTCGTATTTTTCTTCAAAACAAACACTTGAAGGACAAGTTCTCCTCTCATGAATAAAAAAGATAACTTTCAAATTTCATTACATATCATAACCTTGTAAATTATTTTTCTTTTACATATCAGGATAGGTAATGAATACTTAAAGTACTGTTACACACAATTTTATGGGAAATGAGAACTTTTAGCGATTCTGAAATACAGTTTGAAAATGTCATAGAATTGTCAATATTATATCATCTTTATATTGAAGTCACATTTTTCAAGAAATATCTTTGCGCATGATTACTTTGGGATTCTTTATTTCAGATTTTTATATCTCAAAGGTTCAATATAAATTGTGAGATAAAAATAACATAATATTTTGCCTGAAAACAAAGCTTTCTTATAGCTTTCTAAACAACTTTCAGAAAATGCTAGTATTTATACTGAGATATTCATAGGAAATATGTTATCTGCAATGTCTGATTGAGGCACAGACATAGATTCTGCATGCAAATAATACTAAGTGAATGCTACGTTTATTTTTTCATTAGATACATTATTGAGATTTTCCTATTTGAAACTATGTACAAATTCACTGAGAGCAAAACTTGATTATATTGTAATTTAATCCATTTCAATTATCTTTAGAAATGAGCGTATTTTAATATAGTGGGGATTTTCTCATTTTAATACTATTAAATTGTTGTCTGCTGGCCATCCAGAGGGTAAAGCAGAGCCAAATGAATAGGTTCCAAAGAGCCCTGGTCCTATCTGGAATGCTGGAGTGTTCCAGCTCTTTGAAAGAAACTAAGAGGTTTGAGCCACCTTACCTGTGTTGCTCATCAATTACCGCAGTAGTGACAGACCCAGTGACAGAGAAGGCAGTGGCCATGGTAGAGTATGCCTGGCCAGGCAGACTGTCCATGGTTCAGCGATGAATGCTTCTGGAGTAAGAACTCTTCCCAAAGTGCTATAGTTGAGTAAAAACAGCCACTCTCAGATGATCCTCAGTGAAATAACAGTACACTTTATGCCATGTAGATAGGGACTATATAATCATTGAGGAATGTGATGGGACTTAGGGGTAGATGTTTCCTATTGCTATGTATTCCTAATTTGAGATGTTAGTGATTCTCTATTTGCATTTGGAAGGATTCCAGGTGTTTCCTTATATGACTGACTGTCCATGTTTCTATCAGTGGGGTCTCATGGTTACGTGTTCGAAAGCAGGTAGGGACCATCTCTCCAGTTAATCTCAAATCTCTGAGATTCCTGGGATCTGAGCTCACTCAACCTTACTAGTTCTTCTGTCTGGTTGCAAGGCTGACTTATCCTACACTCGATAATTTCAAATTCTACGGAGAGACAGTACTTTACTATCCTCAAATGCACTGCACCATTGTTTTTTTTTTTTTGTTTTTTGTTTTTTTTTTTTTTTTATTAACTTGAGTATTTCTTATATACATTTTGAATGTTATTCCCTTTCCCGGTTTCCGGGCAAACATCCCCCTCCCCTCCCCTTCCTTATGGGTGTTCCCTCCCACCCTCCCCCATTGCTGCCCTCTCCCCAACAGTCTAGTTCACTAGGGGTTCAGTCTTAGCAGGACCCAGGGCTTCCCTTCCACTGGTGCTCTTACTAGGATATTCATTGCAACCTACGAGGTCAGAGTCCAGGGTCAGTCCATGTATAGTCTTTGGGTAGTGGCTTAGTCCCTGGAAACTCTGGTTGGTTGGCATTGCTGTACATATGGGGTCTCGAGCTCCTTCAAGCTCTTCCAGTTCTTTCTCTGATTGTTCAACAGGGGTCCTGTTCTCAGTTCAGTGGTTTCCTGCTGGCATACGCCTCTGTATTTGCTGTATTCTGGCTGTGTCTCTCATGAGCGATCTGCATTCACATTTTGATCATCCGTCTTGAGTTTCATTTGTTCTAGGCATCTAGGGTAATTCAAGCATTTGGGCTAATAGCCACTTATCAATGAGTACATACCATGTATGTCTTTCTGTGATTGGGTTAGCTCACTCAGGATGATAGTTTCCAGTTCCAACCATTTGCCTAAGAATTTCAAAGTCATTGTTTTTGATAGCTGAGTAATATTCCATTGTGTAGATGTACCACATTTTCTGTATCCATTCCTCTGTTGAAGGGCATCTGGGTTCTTTCCAGCTTCTGGCTATTATAAATAAGGCTCAGATGAACATAGTGGAGCACGTGTCTTTTTTATATGTTGGGGCATCTTTTGGGTATATGCCCAGGAGAGGTATAGCTGGATCCTCAGGCAGTTCAATGTCCAATTTTCTGAGGAACCTCCAGACTGATTTCCAGAATGGTTGCAGCAGTCTGCAACCCCACCAACAATGGAGGAGTGTTCCCCTTTCTCCACATCCTCGCCAGCATTTGCTGTCACCTGAGTTTTTGATCTTAGCCATTCTCACTGTGCACCATTGTTTTTTAAATGCTCTGCTTTTCAAAGAATCAGTTCAGAAATGAATGCTAAAACTCTTTGCTCCTAACAGAACAAATAAGAAAGACTGAGTTAATTCAAAACTTATACTATGTTGATGCATTGAATCATACAGAGATCATGCTAATCCTGACTGAGTACCTCAATTAAATATTTTGTCATTTTATAAATTGGTTAATGTTTTAGACAGAAGTTGTGACTATTAAATAAAAGTAGTTTGCAAGCTTAACTGACTGAATCATGAGGCTTAGCTTCTAAAATATTATTTTTCTGCTTAAATATTCCTTTTATATTATCTCAAAGATAAACACATCCATTTAAGCACCCTCACTGGAAAGTAGATATTATTGCTATCCATATATATTCAGCTGTAATCTGAAAATCTCTAGTCTGTCCCAAACTATAGAAAAGTAGCATATGTGCTTTCATTCCCTAAGCACACAAAATAAAGAAATACATAGCACATGGGACTGGATTCTCCTTGAAATTTCAGCATTACAATTAAAGAATGAAAGTAATGATGAGTTACTAAGAACAGTATTTATTATTTATGATTATGTCAAATCCTAAGTCCTTATGTGGCTCTCGCTATGCTGAATAATCACATTATGTCATTAAATCTTTATGCTGCCATGGGAGAGAAGTGGAATTAATCTCTTCTTGCAGATGAGCAAAATGAGCTTCAAAACTTGACCTTGCTGGGCGTTATGGTTTATGGCCCTCATTGAGAGACTTTTTCTTAATTGGATATTTCAAATGTTATCCCCTTTCTTGATTTCCCATCCTTAAATCCCCTAACCCATTCCTCCTCCCCTGCTTCTATGGGTTGTTCCCCCATCCACTCACCCACCCCCTTCCATCGTGCCCACTCGGACATTCTCCTATACTGGAGCAGGACTAGACAAGGCCATCCTCTGCTACATGTGAAGCTGGAGCCATGGGTCTGTCCATGTGCACTTTTGGGGTGGTGGTTTAGTCCTTAGGAGGTCTGGTTCCACTAAGTCTTCTTATGCTATGTGGCTATTAGGAATTATCTGGATTAGAAGAGTTAAACTGTACAGACCCACCCAGAATGTGAGTGGATCCCTGTCTCAGTTTGGGTTTCCATTATAAGAGCAAGCAACTCTTATAAATGATAACATTTAATTGGGGCTGGCTTACACCTTCAGGGATTCAGTTTACAATCATCATGTTGAGAAGCATGCCAGCAGGTCAGCAGACACTTACTGGGGGAGGAGCTGATTGTTTTATACCTTGATCTGAAGGCAGACAGGAGAGGACTGTCTTCTGCAGGCAGTGAGGAGTAGGGTTTCTTCTACACTGGTCAGCAATTCAAAGCCTACCCTATAATGATACTCTTCCTCCAACAAGGCCACACCTCCTCAAGAGATATCATACATTCTAATAGTGCCATTTCCCATGGGTCAAGCATATTCAAACCACCAGAGTCCATTTCGTGATAGGACTGACTAAAGAGAGATAAAACAAATTATTGTTTCCTTTCTACTGCTGTAATGGAACAATCTGACAAAAAACAACTTCAGATACAAAAGGGTATATTTGGATTATACTTCACAAAATAATTTTTCATTGTTTAGGGACATTCGGGCAGGAATTCATGGAAAGAAATTTGTGGCAGGAACTGATACATAGACCATAGAAGAATGCTGTTTACTGGCTTGCCCCTCAATAACATGCTCTGCTTATTATCCAACTTAGAACTATCTGCCCAAGTGTGACACCTTCCAGAGTAGACTGGGCTTTCCAGCCTCAAGCATCAATCAGTAAAATACACCACAGTTTGGCCCATAGACAAGGTCAATGGAGAGGATTCCTTAGTTGATGTTACACTTAAACAAGGGACTCTATTGTGCATTTAGTTAACAAAACCCACAAGTACACAAGTTGAACACTAGCATTTCTTACCCCTGGTCCTAAGTGTGAACCCATTCGTATGAATGTACAATAACTTCTCTGTTTTATTGTCATGGTAGCCTCAGGATGTGATCCCTGATAAGCCTTTACTTCTTTTACTCTTCATTATCATTCATTTTGAAGTGGATATGAGAAAAGTAAATACTAGATAGGACAATGCTTTCACACTGAGAAAGAAACACTACATGAGTAAGCAAGTTCTCCACAGAATGAATTTTGTATATTATTCCAGATAACTGTTGATCTATATTTGATGAAAAAAGACACATAAGTAATCAAGAATTTTTGACTCACTGGGATCTTTTGTGATACACCTGATTTTGCTACTTAGGCAACTTTGAGTCATAAGTTTGTAATAAACATAAGTATTTCTGTCATCCTCTATCACATTGCATAAATTTATATCCTAGCATATAAACAGACATTAGGGACTGCGAATGGTGAACAGGCAGAAAAAGAAAGACTTAAGATACCAACTCAGATGTGGAGAAAGAGTTTGCCTATAAAAATCTGAAAATGGAGGAAAATGAAAACAAAACAAACACTTCAGTTCAAGAAACAGCTGTATACCCTTCATGTAAAGAGCTGATACACTATGTATTTTTATTAATTACTATGAAGAAACACCATGATATAGGAGGTGGTTCTAATGCTAAGGTCCTTTTCACCAATTGGTTCTTGATCCATCAATAGTGATGGTAGTGGCCAACCAGCTGGGCAGAATAGGCAGGACTTCTGGGTTCCCTCAGGCAAGCTGGCAGATGCAGGAGAACCGGGAGAGAAGAAGGAAAAATAACTGCAGGAGATAATGTCAACCAGCCATGTGAGTTTTCAGTTAAAATGGCCGATGGCCACTCTATCAGATTATGCTTGGGATGGCAGGGGAGGTTTAGGAGCTCCCAATCATTGAGTTACCAAAGTACTTTGTGATTAACTGGTGTGTGTGTGTATGTGTGTGTGTGTGTGTGTGTGTGTGTGTGTCTGTGTGTCTGTGTGTCTGTGTGTCTGTGTGTTGTTTTTTTAATCCATGTATATCTGAGGGAACTTGTGTGGGAACTGGTAGTTAGGGTGTGCCTAGGACTTAAGGGAAGGGGTGTAAGGGTGTAGCAAAAGCTATAAGCTACACAATGACCAAGGCAAATTTATAAAATACAGAATTAATTTGGAAGATTGCTTACAGTTTGAAAGATTCAGTTTACAATAACTATGGTGCAGAACCTGAGAGCAGGCACAAAGGCATGGCACTGGAACAGTAGCTGAATGTTTTTTTTTTAAATTGGATATTTTTTATTTACATTTCAAATGTTATCCCCTTTCTATGAGGATGTTCCCCCACCCATCCACCCACCCCTTCCTGCCTCCCTACCCTGATGGCAGGACCAAGGGCTTCTCCTCCCATTGATGCCCAGCAAGGCTGTCCTGTGCTACATATGCAGCTGGAGCCATGGGGTCTGTCCATGTGTACTCTACGGGTGGTACTTTAGTCCCTTGGAGCTATGGTTGGTTGGTATTGTTCTTATGGGGTTGAAAACCCCTTCAGCTCCTTCTTGCTATTCCAGATAGAAGCGAGTTCCATGGAAGGCTGGCAAAATAGCATTGAGGCAGAAGCTGTGAGCTGTTCTGAAATGGAAGCTTAAAACAGAGATTGCAAACTGGAAGTGTTACAAGTCTTTTAATCTCACATTTCACATTCAGTGATGTTTCCTCCAGTAAAGTCATGTCATATAAACCTTCCCAAACAATGTCATGAAGTGAATTTGAAGCTTTTGGAATTGAAATACCAGACTATCAGAACCTATGAAGAGCGATTTTCGTTAGTCAAGAGTTTCTATTTCTGAACAAAGCATCATGACCAAGAATTACATTGGGAGAAAAATGGTTTAATCAGCTTACATTTCCACATTGCCATTAATGAGAAAAGGATTCAGTATAGTGTATAATTCTAGGAGATAGTCCATCACATGGAAATAAGGAGAAGAACTCAGAGCAGGGGCTTGGAAGCAAGAACTAAAACATAGAGCATGGAGTGACCCTGTTTATTGCCTGTTTCTGGTACACATTCAACTGCCTTTCATAAATAGCCAAGGCCCACCTCCTCAGAGAGGACCTCACCTGTTGTGGGTTGGGGAAACATCAATTAACACTCACAAAACAGCCCAATTTGACTGTGGCATGCCCACTGTTGAGACTCTCTCAGGTAACTTTGGGCTATATAGAGTTAAGAGCTGAAGCTAAGAGACCGCTGAGTCCAAGAACTAATGCTAAGTTGTTGTACGTTGTTTGTCCTTTCTGCTGCAGATGCTGCTTATTTAAATACTTTAGAATACTGGAATGTCTACATGCCTTGCCATGTGTTGCAAAAGTCTCTGTACACTTATCATAGTTTGCTACAAACAAATTGAAAGAAGCTTCATAAATTCTCTCTAGAAGGTTCTTCCAAATTTTGCTTATAGTTCGGGTGCTCATTTGTTTTGTATCTTCTCCATTCAGGCAATCAGTTTTCAACTCCGTTTAAATGTTGATCTCCTTCTCATGAAAGTAAGTATAAGCCAGTCAGGAATGAATATCTGCTTCTTGGGAAATTGTTATGCCTGTGTACAACACTACACATGAAAATGGCTGCATAGTGTTGGGGATGTAGTTCATCTTTTCTAAGTGCTTTATAGACATTATATTTTTTAGCTTAAGGTTTCTTGTTGAACTCTAAATGTACTGACCCCTAATCAGTGAGATGTTAAACCACTATTGATTAATTTTTAAAATGCCCAAGGAAAACAGATGTTCAGTGTGGAAATAATCTAAACTAAAACAATTAAGAAAAAGCACAGACAATAGGATTCCTCAAGAACTAACAGGCAGGACAAACAATAACTGTTTGGGAACAATTTCAAACCTCCTCCAGGGCTACACACACCATACAAATGCTGCAAATATCAAACTACTTATTTTCTTTTCTCTTTTTTCTTTTTTAAGATTGTCATGGTGCTGACAAGCTTGGATTACGACAATTTGATATTGTCAAATACTTGCCATTCTCAACTATTATTCTTTAATTGAAACTTCTAAATATGTTGTAAAATGCTGCTTAGTGTTTAAAGTTCTGAATTAGATTTGATAATTTATTATCATTTTTTAAAAATGTCAACAGCCATGTCAGATGGACCACCATCATCTGTAAGTTCTAATGAGTCAGACTTCCTCTTTTGCCTTTCATGGGTAATATACACATATGGCATACATGCATGTGTGTGCTGGCTGCAGGCACACCCATACCATACACACACACACACACACACACACACACACACACACACACACACACTTAAAGGAAATCTTTAAGGAAGATAAAAATATAAATAAACCACAAGCTAAAAAGGGTGATGGGAATGTGTAGAACTTGCTTATCGGAGGACATCTTACTCCACTTCTCTTTTCTTCAAGAAAGTAAATGACCAAAACAACTTAGAGAAATAAAAGTTTGGGTAAAGTTTTTATAACTGTTCTAGGTGTTCTATGGAAGTAGAATTGAGGAAGAAACATTTTTGGAGAGTTGTAGAAATATATGAAGGGCTGTTATGCATACATAATGCATGTAGTTAAATTAACTGAATATAAATGAACTTTGTACCTTCGAAGGAAAAGTTTTATAGTATGTTACTTTGTTAATTAAACCTCAACCACATTATTTTAAAAATCTCTGTGGTAACACAAAGCACTTGTTCAAGGACCATCTTGCTGTGCCATTCCAATACCTTTAAGGGACACAGATGTCAAAATGAAACAGCTCCTGCTTAATTAAATGTGTTAATTTGTGGAGTATTCAGTTTATATCACTGTATTAAGTTTGGATTATAATGATGAATGTTAAGTATGATTTCTAATCCCTCGATATGACTACTTTATCAACCTATGATGACAGGTTCACTCATGGACAGCTTGAAATGTACTCCTTATCCAGCCCAAGTTGCTGTTCCTGTCTTTGATTTTGGTAGGAAAAGGAGTATTAATGATGAGAAGCTATACCTCATTACCATTTAACAGTTATTGTAATATATGAGATAGGTTTGGAGAAAGAGCTCTGAAGTTAAGTGTACATACTCTTCTTGCAGAGGTCATAAGTTCCATTCACAGCATCAAGTTTTGGCAGGTCAACAACTGTCAACAGCTCCAAAACAAGTGATGGAGACCATTTTCTGGTTTCTGTGGGCATTTATATTCAGGTGAATACATCTACAGACAGACACATCTAAATACATATGATAGAGAAAATAAAACAAAATATATCAGAACTGGGAAGCATGCAGTTTATAAAAAATTATAGATTTCTTTCTCACAGTTTCAGAGACAGACATTTCTAAAATTATTGACCCAAAAACTGTCTAGGTATTGAGGTCCCATATACATAGATCATTCTCTGTAGTTTTGTTTACTCAACTGGTAAATAGAAGACTTCTCATCTCTTTTCATTTATTATTTAGGGCTAGTGGTTCTATCTACGAGCTCAGGCTGTAATCTTTTACTTACTGAACCCTAGAGGTTATTAGTTCCCAGTATATCACATTGGTAATTGGACTTCAAAATATGAATTTTCTTTTTTTTTAATTTATTTTTCTATTTCTTTGTTGTAGTTGTATATTATACAGGAGATTTGTATATGTGTGTTCATATAGAGAGGGCTCATATGCCATGCCACACATGTTGTAGTCAGAGGGTTACCTGCCGAAGTTGATTCTTTTCTTCCACCACATGAATTCTAGGCATATGTTTCAGACCATCAGGCTTAAAGTCAAGTACCTTTACCTGGTAACACCTATAACTGGCCTATGGATTTTTAAGCTGTTAGTGTATGTTAATTGGAGGACATAAAATGGTTTTAAAATGAACTGAAAAAGAGTAAAACATACAAATTGTATTATTTCATAGTTGTCAATTTAATTTATGTACTTTTTCTAGTTACCCTCATAGTGATAATGTTCCATAAATAAGTTGGTAAGAATGATAACAGATTCAATGTCTATATCCTAAGGTTCAAAAGCATTCCATGTGATCACTCAGCTATTTTTTTTGTGGCTATACACCTGTCCTTCTGTAGGGAACATGTGAATCTTAGCAATTTTAAATTGACAGAATAGAAAAAAATTTGGATAGAGTCTGGTAAGACTAGTAAACAATACACTTCTCACTCTAATATTTATCTGTCAAAATTAGAATAGACTTCATGAGAGAAATATTGAAATATGTAGTTCCCATTTTTTCTCATTCTATTCACTTGTATCATAGTTAAACAAGGAATAGGACAGCAAAAAGGTGACCATAAGTTTGCCTGAGTCTTCCCTGTCATTAATAGCTTTGCAATCTGCAGTTGGATATTTATCTTGTATACTTGATCCTTCTAAGTAAGGACCATAGAGTCATGTGTCATTTTCTGAATGTTAAAAATTGCTCTTGGAAAAATATCCTGTGCTAAGTGCTTTTGAAATAGTGAGTGTAACAGGGCAGAACCCTCTTTGAGTACTCCTTAACAAGGTCAAATTAGATCACCCAAAGTATCAGGAAGTCAAGTTCACCATCACGAAGACATGTTTGCACAGATGGGAGAGCTGGCACACCCCTGTAGTACTCTGAGATAGTTTTAGAAGTCACTGATGGGCTTGGTGGCATTTAGAACTCATTAGTAGATTCAGTCACAGGCCAAGACAAGAAAAAGGCCAAGACATTGATGAAGTGTCAGAGACATTTGCAGGTTCTTCTCCTGATCTACCCATTTATCCCTACAGCTTGGGGATGCTAGCAGTCATTAATAATTCACATTAAGCCTTGTTGCAAAGTAGCCTCTACTGACATTGTTGAATAATTAACTCTCCTTGAAATGGTTACTAATTGTTATATATAAGATAGAGGCTGGTGGCAAGTTTGGCTTCTTATTAAGTGCAGTCCTGAGACACTGACGTAGCCTAAACCATCACTGGTATTAGAGTAACTACATTGCATCTACTTTGCCCTTTAGAGGAATAATCAGAAAATTATATGACGAAGCATTCTCAGCAGAAATATATATGCCACAGTATTTTTTATTCAAAATAGAAAACTGTCATACAGATATAGCTACATATTTAGAAGGCAGACAGGACCTGCCCATCTATGTCTGTGTGCATGTAGAGTCATCCTTCTGTAAACCTACTTGAGTGAGAAGGTATAACCTCCAAACTGTGTATAAATTATTTTCACTATTATTATTTTATTCTTGAAGATAGTTTTGAGAGATCCTCTACATCTTTGCCTTATTATTCTTTCTGATTCTCATCCTGAGACTTTGATTGGAGCCTTCTCAATTTGTAGCAGAGTGACGACAAGGAACTAAACAGTCGGTTATCGAGTGGCCTTGTAAGAAGGGGTGTCTTTGCAGCTTGGTGGTGTAAGAGCCACATGCTAGGCTCTAAGTGTGCTATAATTGTCATGTGCTTTGCAGAAAGCCAAATGGCACTCGAGGACCGCTCTCCCAAAATTCCCTATGGTTATTTCCCTGGATCATTGCTTTCTAATGTATTTTTCTAAAAATTCCTTTGCTGCTTTGAGATGGCATCTGTTCGCCTTTGCTTTTAGAAGTGATTCCCAAGAGCCAGCCCCATGCTGATGCTCTATCAGTTATAACTCATATCAGCACCAGAGGAAGCAGATCCTTATGTTTGTCATAAGAAAGCCTGAGTATTTAGAATGTTAATCCTTGCATTTCAAACTTAACATACCCTCAGCAGAGAGCCTTGCAGTTTTACTGAGCAGAAATTGGATAGGCAAAGACACAGTGGGCTTAATATTTGGGACAACAGTTCAAACATCATAAATGATTATATTCAAAAACCCTTTGGAGAGCTTCCTTATGATCTGAAAAAGAGTGGAACTTGCAGTTCAACAACAATTAGTGCTCCATATTTTTCTTTTCTTTTTCCTTCTTTTTTTGCAGCTTGTCAAGCACCATTGGAGTGTGGATGTTGGTTGACAGGTTTGCTGTCATTAACTTTTTGCCAATCCAACAGAGTTGCCTTAATTGGAAGGCAACATCAATTGTTGTCAAGCTTCTGCTGAAACTGATCTCTTCAGTTTCCAAATATATTTTGTTCCTTCTCTGTTTTCTGGGTGTGAATCAGTAGATTTCTTCCCAAATGGAAATGCATCCATGCTGAAATATTTATACTTCAGTGTCCTTAATCATTGTCTTTGCTGTCAGGCTCTTGATACACATGCATAAACAAATGATCAAGGCACCAAGGAAAATTGGAGTATTCAGGGTTGGATTTACCCATGCTTTAAAAAGAGCAACACAAAGAGCATGACACATGTGGAATACTGATTTGTCTCAGTTCAGGTTTCATAGCTGTGAAGAAACACCATGACCAATGCAACATTTATAAATAACAACATTTAATTTATTCTGGATTATCTTTTCATTGGCTCAGTCCATTATCATCAGGTTGGGAAGTGTGGCAATATCCAAGGCACACATGCTACTGGAGAAGAAGATGGGAGTTCATCCCGATTCCAAGGCAGCCAGGGGAGTGGCTTTCAAAGACATGAGGAGACTCTTCTGCAAAGCTTAACCCAATAGTAACACACTTTATCCAACAAGGCCACACCAGTTCTCATAAGGAGACACCTCCTAATAGAGTCATTCCCCATGGGCCAACGATTCACACACGTGAGTCCCAAAGTACACTTTTTATAATCAACTAACTGACTATTGAATAAATGGATAGGGGATAAACTAAGGATATGAATAGAAGGATTGCATATCATCTCCTAGAGAAGGGTTTTGATATAGAAAGCAGAGAACTGGAGTTCCTGAGAGGCAGGGTGACACCCTGATTTGAGGGGAGAGAGTGTGGACTCAAAACAGGGGTCGTATGTTTTGAGCACACAGGGCACAGAGTGTTAGAGCATTAGGTTTCTGCATGTAGCAAACTTCCTGGATATTATCAGATGTCTTTCTTCCCTGTCCTGCTTAGCAGAGGTAAGCACATATGTAAACCAACCCTGCCCAAGTATATGGGAAACTTTCAATGCTGAACAACTGAAAGCAGAAGAAGCAGTTCCCAAGGCCCTAAGAGTATGTGAATTGTTTGTGTATCTTTGGAGAGATGAATAATCCCCCACCTCTTTTTCTTTAGAATACTTCAACTGCTTTGCCTTCACAGTAAGGGAATAAGCCATTACATCTCACCCTGATTTTAAGTAACACTGATTTAAACCAGATCTCCAAAGTGCAATCAATTTAGTGTTTTAGTTGTGCTTTAAATAAAACTTTAGGAATACCTATGAAACCTTTGAGAGAAGATGACTTTTTTTAAAATAAAAAGGAGTAGAATAATTGCAATCAGCACGATGATAACAAGGACCTGGACTAATGGCTTTTGACAGTTAATTCATTCAAAATTTTCCATGTAAGTAAATGAAAGGTGCCTGTGTTGTAACTGTAATACCACTGAAAAGGGAAATTTCATGCAAAAAGAACACTGTTCAAAAAATTTGAAGAAAAGTTCAACAAATATTTACAATACTACAACTAACTTTTCTTGCAGAAATTTTCAAAACAGAAATGTATTGTACAATCTATACATAGTAGAATTTAGCAATTTGTAGTCATCTGTGGTCTCTTGAATGGCTTTTTATAGCCAGTGAAAGTTTTCTCAGCATATTGTTCATTGTAGGTATATTGATAATTATTCATAATCAGACAGAGCCTTAAAAGCACTTTTATTATTTAATCATGTATATATATATATGTGTGTGTGTGTGTGTGTGTGTGTGTGCGTGTGTGTGTGTGTGTGTGTCTGTGTGTGTGTGTGTGTGTGTGTGTGTCTCTGTGTGTGTCTCTGTGTGTGTGTGTGTCTGTGTGTATGTGTATAGTGCTGGGCACATTGGCACATAGAGAGTAGATGGCAATTCTTTACTTTTAAATCTTAAATGTTACTCCATCTTTCTTCAGTCTCTGAAGTTTAAAATGTGCAATTCTCTAAGACAATAGTTTGCTCTCCTCCAAAAAGTGCAATGCTTGTGTGGTTGCTTTAAGATTTTAATTTTTAATGATTGTTAGAGGATTTTTTTACAATAATTATGCCTATGATTTGAATATATTGAAAGAAAGTAGTTAAATATGTAATAAAATAATGCTGAAAGAACATTATTCTTTCAATTCAGCACAATATGTTGGATATTCAGATTTTATATTTTTCAATATCACCATATATCCTTGAAAGGCCACTCATTTAACATTTTTTTCTTCTTTTGTGGTCAACTAAACTGAACCATTTTCAAAAGCACTGACCTTTCCTATTACTAGCCCCTAACCATTGAATCATTTACAAAAATACATTGCTGCTTTCTATTTTCAATTTTAAAACCATATGTATATATATATACATATATATATGACAAAATTTATGTTTACCCACCAAATATTTGTACTTTTTTTTAATGTTCAAGAGCTTTAGTAACTTTGAGACATAATATTTATATTAGAGCACATACTTGATTAATGGACATTTTCTTTACATTATTTTTGGAATTATTCATGTATTCTCTTAAGAATTGGTCCATTTGAGTCACCAAGAGTGCCTACACTCCTGAGAGTAGAGGCAAGAACAACTTTTCTGCTCCAAGTGACCTGCCTGGTGGACTCAGGACACACAAAGGCAGAAATCCTCTGGGACAGGGCACTTCCAGTTTCTGGCTGTGTCCAGAACTGAACTGAATCGATCCAACAGCACCCTGCACCCAGATCGTGTGGAAGAGAAAGCTGAATATGCAGAGTACAGACATGATATCATGAGACCACAGGACAGACCACAACTTCTGCCCACCTCTGTCCCCATAACTGGCCCAAGAGGAAATTGCACAGTGCCTCTGGATACAGGAATATAGGAGCAGTCACCTGCAGGAACCTGCTGGGTCCCACCTGCACCTGGAACTGAACTGAAACATCCACACAGCTACCTGCACCCAAATCCCACAGGGGAGAGAGCTGGACTCTCAGAAGTATGGACAATCCTGAGAACCCAGAGGACATCACTCTCTGCCCACATTGCCAACCCAAGAGGAAATTGCCTAGTGCCATCTGTGCCCCTTGGATACAGGGACCTATGAACAGTGAGGGGCAGGACCCTTCAGGTTTCTGCCTGTGCGTAGAGCTGAAATCCAGTCCCCAAGAGCACCTAAACACCTAAGAGCAGAGCTCTCTGCTCCCAGATACAGCTGAAAGAAAATAGTACTTGAGGAGTGCTAACATACAGGCATAAAGGAAGGTCAAGCCACTGTCAGTGACGTACAAGCTGACACCAGAGATAACATGATAGAAAGAGGCAAGCACAGGAACCTGAGAAATAGAAACCAAGAAAGCTTGGAATCATCAGAGCCCAGTTCTCCCACCAATGGAAATACTGAATATCCAAATATACTGGAAAAGCAACATTTAGATATAAAGTAACACTTTATGATGATGATGGAGGACATTAAGAAGGACAAACAGGACAACACAAGTAAGCAAGTAGAAGTCCTTAAAGAGGAAACACAAAATTCCCTTAAAGGATTATAGGAAAACACAAACAAATAGGTGAAGTAATAGAACAAAAATTTTCAGGATTTAAAAATGGAAATAAAAAGAATGAATAAAGCACAAAGGGAGACAACCCTGGAGATATAAACCTAGGGAAGAGATCAGGAGTCATAGATGCAAGCATCACCAACAGAATACAAGAGATAGAAGAGAGAATCTCAGGGGCAGAAAATACCATAGAAAACATTGACCCAACCATGAAAGAAAATGTAAAACATAAAAAGCTCCTAGCCCAAAACATCCAGAAAATACAGGACACAATGAGAAGATCAAAGCTAAGGATAATATGTAGAGAAGAGAGTGAAGACTCCCAACTTAAAGGGCCAGCAAATATCCTCGACAAAATTATAGAAGAAAACTTCTCTAACCTAAAGAAAGAGATGCCCATAAACATACAAGAAGCCTACAGAACTCCAAATAGATGGAACCACAGAAGAAATGCTTCCTGGCACATAATAGTTGAAGCACCAAATGCACGAAACAAAGACAGAATGTTAAAAGCAATAAGGGAAAAAGTCAAGTAACATATAAAGGCAGACCTATAATAATTACACCAGACTTCTCACCAGAGACTATGAAAACAAGAAGATCCTGGACACATGTCATACAGAACCTAAGAGAACACAAATGCCAGCACAGGCTACCATATCCAGCAAAACTCTCAATTAACATAGATGGAGAAACCAAGACATTCCATGACAAAACCAAATTTACCCAGTATCTTTCTACAAATCCAGCCCTACAAAGGATAATAGATGGACAACTACAACAAAAGGAGGCAAGCTACACCCTAGAAAAAGCAAGAAACTAATCATTTTGCAATAAAACAAAGAGAAGACAAGCACACAAACATAATCTCACATCCAAACACAAATATAACAGGAAGCAACAATCACTATTCCTTAATATCTCTCAACATAAATGGACTTAATTCCCCAATAAAAAGACACAGTTAACAAACTGGATACGCAATGAGGACCCAGCAATTTGCTGCATACAGGAAACAACCTCAGAGACAAAAACAAACACTACCTCAGAGGAAAAGGCTAGAAAACAACTTTCCAAGCCAATGGCCCAAAGAAACAAGCTGGAGTAGGCATTCTAATATCGAATAAAATCAACTTTATCTAAAAGTCATCAAAAAAGATAAGGAAGGACACTTCATATTCACCAAAGAAAAAATTCACCAAGATGAACTCTCAATCATAAATAACTGTTCCAAATGCAAGGGAACCCTCATTCATAAAAGAAACCTTACTAAAGCTCAAATCACACATGGCACCTCACACAATAATAGCAGGAGATTTCAACACCCAATTCTCATCAATGGAAAGTTCATGGAAAAGGAAATTAAACAGAGACAAAGATAAACTATCAGAAGCTATGAGCCAAATGTATTTAGCAGATATTTGTAGAACATTTCATCCAGAAACAAAAGGATATACCTTCTTCTCAGCACCTCGTGCTACCTTTTCCAAAATTGACCATGTAATTGGTCATAAGACAGGCCTCGATAGAAATTATCACATGCATCCTATGAGATCACTGCAGACTAAGGCAGGTCTTCAATAACAACAAAAACGACAGAAAGTCCACAATATACAGCAAACCAGTAGCCAACATTAAACTAGATGGAGGGAAACTTGAAGAAATCCCACTAACATCAAGAACTAGACAAGGCTGCCCACTCTCTCCCTACTTATTCAATATAGTACTCAAAGTCCTAGCCAGAGCAATCAGACAATGAAAGGAGGTCAAAGGGATATAAACTGGAAAGGAAGAAGTAAAAATATCACTATTTGCAGATGATACGATAATATACTAAAGTGGCCCAAAAGATCAACCAGAGAACTACTAAGCCTGATAAACAATTTCACCAAAGTGTGTTGGTATAAAATTAACTCAAACAAATCAGAAGCCTTCCTCTACTCAAAGGATAAATAGGCTGAGAAGTAAATTAGGTAAATGACACCCTTCACCATAGTCCCAAATAATATAAAATACCTCGGTGTGACTCTAATCAAGCTAGGGAAAGATCTGTATGACAAGAACTTCAAGTCTCTGAAGAAAGAAATTGAAGAAGACCTCAGAAGATGGAAAGACCTGCCATGCTCACTAATGGATGGTCAGGATTGTATAGTGAAAATGGCCATTTTGCCAAAAGCAATCTACAGAGTCAATGCAATCCCCATCAAAATTACACTTCAATTCTTCATAGAGTTTTAAAGAGCAAATTGCAAATTCATTTGGAATAAAAAAAAAAAACCAGGATAGCAGAAAGTATACTCAACAATAAAAGAATTCCTGGGGTAATCACCATCCCTGACAGTGATAAAAACTGTATGGTATTGGTATTGAGACAGGCAGGTAGATCAATGGAATAGAATTGAAGAACCAGAAATGAGCTAACACACCTATGGTTACTTGATCTTTGACAGAGGTGCTAAAACCATCCAATGGAAAAAAGATAGCATTTTCAACAAACAGTCCTGGTTCAACTGAAGGTCAGCATGTGGAAGAATGCAAATCGATCCATTTTATCACCCTTTACAAAACAAATCTTGTCCAAGTGAATCCAGGACCTCCACATCAAACCGGATAGACTCAAACTAATAAAAGAAAAAGTGGGCAAGAGTCTCGATCACATGGGCACTGGAAAAAACTTCTTGAACAAAAACACCAATTGCTTATACTCTAAGATCAAGAATCAACAAATGGTACCTCATAGAACTGCAAAACTTCTGTAAGGCAAAAGACACTCTCATTAGAACAAAATGACCACCAACAGTTTGGGAAAACATCTTTACCAATCCTTCATCTGATAGAGGTTAATATTCAAAATATACAAAGAACTCAAGAAGTTAGACTCCAGAGAGCCAAAGAATCCCATTAACAATTGGGTTCAGAGCTAAACAAAGAATTCTGAGCTGAAGAATATCAAATGGCTGAGAAGCAGCTAAAGAGTTGCTCAACATCCTTAGTCATCAGGGAAATGCAAATCAAAACAACCCTGAGGTTCTACCTCACACCAGTCAGAATGGCTAAGTTAAAAAAATCAGGTGACAGCAGATGCTGGCGAGGATGTGGAGAAAGAGGAACACTCCTCCATTGGTGGTGGGATTGCATATTAATACAACTACTCTGGAAATCAGTCTGGAGGTTCCTCAGAAAGTTGGACATTTCACCACCTGAAGACGCAGCTATACCTCTCCTGTGCATATTACTGAAAGATGCTCCAACATACAACAAAGGCTCATGTTCTACTCTGTTCATAGCAGCCTTATTTATAATAACCAAAAGCTGGCAAGACCCAGATGACCTTCAACAAAGGAATGGATACAGAAAATACGGTACATCTACACAATGAAAGACTACTCAGCTATCAAAAGCAATGACTTCATGAAATTCATAGGCAGATGAATTTAAGTAGAAAATATCGTTGGGTGTGAGGTCACCCAATCACAGAAAAACACACATGTTATGCACTCAGTGATAAGTGGATAGTAGCACAAAAGCTTGAATTACCTGACATACAGTCCACAGACCACATGAAGCTCAAAAAGAAGGATGACCAAAGAGCAGATGCTTCACTCCTTCTTAAAGGGGAAACAAATATGTTCATAGGAGGAAATATGGAGGCAAAGTTTGGAGCAGATAACGATGGAACAGCCATTGAGAGCCTTCCCCACATGGATATATAGCCACCGAAACTAGGGAAACTAGGTAAGATTGACGAAGGTAAGAAGTAATGCTGACAGGAGCTGGATATAGCTGTCTCCTGATTGGCACAGCATGTTGTATACAGAGGCAAATGCTAGCAGCAAACCATTGAACTGAGAACGGGATTCCTGTTGGAGGAATTAGAGAAAGGACTGAAAGAACTGAAGGATCTTGCAATCCCATAAGAACAATAAAGCCAACCAACCAGAGCTTCTAGGGACTAAACTACTATCCAAAGACTACACATGGTCTGACCCACGGCTCCAGCTGCACATGTAGCTGAAGCTGGCTTTGTTCGGCACCAATGGAAAAAAACACCTTTGGTCCTGCCGAGGCTGGACCCCCCCTCCCCCCGTGTAGGGAACTGTCTGGGGGTTAAGAAAGGGTGGTTGGGGAAGAGAACACCCTTATAGAAGAAGGGAAGTGGGATGGGATATGGGCCTTAAGTCCAGGAAACTGGGGAAGGCAATAACATCTGAAATGTATAAAAAAAATCCAATAAAAGTATTTAAAAGTAAAAAAAAATAAAAATAAAAGGAAGGACTGCATTTTGAGAAAATCAGCAATTTTTTCATACTTTCCTATATGATGGCTACAAAATATTTTGAGATTTTTTTTTCTAAATTAGAAAAAAAAACTTTTGACAATTTTGAATTGTTTCACAAGGAAAAATTTAGTCATCAGTTTTAACTTTGGCTTACTTAGTATTGTTTTACTCTAAATTAAACTGTTAAATTAATAGCTGTTGTTTATTATATCCTCTTAGTGTTCTTGATAATCTTCTTGGCTAGGGCCCCTAGAAGCAGATCTGAAGAGGTGAGGATTTTGAAGTGCTGTGGAGAACAGTCAAGAAGTTACCAGAAAATCTTAGTCTGACTTCTCACATTATTTTCACTGTCCTCCATTTGACTATGCTGTTCAAAAGGAAATTTTTTAGTAATATATTTACAGGATTGTTCACTAAAGAAAAGTAATGATATTATTTTTCTTCTGGCTCTACATATTCCTGTCCCATTAAAGTAAGTCATAGATCCACACTGCATTCTCAAACCACTGCTTTGCCGTGAGCCAAAGATAAGTGGCAAATTTATCTGACAAACGCATGATAGAATTTCTACTACCAAATGGTTTTCAAATCACAGCATAAAAAGAAGCCTTGGGAAACAAGTCTACAGATTTGGGAACAACTCTTCAGAAATTGCCAGGGTAATCTTCTTCATAGCCCAAAGCAAGATGTAAATTAAGAAGCAATATACTATGTGTGTAATGGAGCATGCACTTATAAATCCATGCTTCCATTCATCTCGTGTAAACAGCTCCCACCATGTACCTCTCAGGAACAATTATACAACACTAAAGGCTTCTAAATTATAAATATTAAGGCAGAGAAATTTTTTTGTTCATTTCTTTACGGAGAAGTTTGGAGAGGCAAAGGAGTATAATCTTCAATTGTCAGATTGCTTTTTAATTGCACACTTTGTGGAGTGAGTATTTTTTTTAAAAAAAAATGAAATCAGCAGGAGAAATAGATCTGTTGGAAATGGCTCTGCTATTTGGTTGGCATGGCAGCAATTAGTTGAATGACCAGCCATGCCTTTAGCATTCAGGACAGAACATGAAGGTGCTTGAGTTCATATTGCTAAAAGCTGAACTCGTTAAATAGGTAAAAATTTGTCTCTTCAGGGGAGGAATAAAAAGAAAAAAAAACTGTTAGCAAGAGTTTGGCTGAACAAGAGGTACCTAGTATCAAGGTATGTCTTAACTTTCTCCAACAGACTATCATTTGTGTTACAAAGCTGTTCAAGAGACTTTGTCAGTGTGACAGTGCAATTTGGGGAAAAAATAAAAGAACTGTATGCTGTAAACACTAAGCAGAGAGCTAGTTGTGTTTTGAACCCGTAAAATAAGGATATGAATTTTAGTGGCTGTCTTCTAAAAGATACCTACGTAAATCTATGAAAGAAGTCTGAAATACATTTGAGAACTCAAACAATGTAGATAGGGATTATCACTTCCCTTTTGACTATCAAGAAAATATTTCCTAACAAAGGTTAATTTGAAAGATCAAAGAAGGCTATTTGATGAAATTATAACAAGTTTGAAAGTTTGGAGTTTGCATTAAGCATGATTTTATTATCAGAACATCCAAAGCGGAATACAACATTGTCTTTAAGAACATAAATACAGAGTTTTCAGTAGGGTGATGTGTTTAATATGCTCAAAAGTCGGGGGGGAAGGGAGTTCCAAATAGCAAGGCAAATTGATCTTCTGCATCATCTTAGGAGAAGAGAACTGAATGAAATCTGAATTGGTTTAAAGGCCTATAGAATTCTCAGGCTCCAGTTACGGGGGTAAATAACAGAACGTGGAAAGCTCGGGTGAATCAAGCCATGTGTCTGCTGCCATGTATAAGGCTTAGATATTAAAACGAGCATCCAGTCTCAACGCTAAGACTTCTACTGTTAGTAATTTTTTTAGTAATTTGTTAGTAATGATTTGAAGGTGTTAGTCTCTGAACCCCAATTACCTGCAAGACTACAGCAGGAATTCTGTTAGAAGCCCAGGTTTTGGAAAGGAGGACACAGTTCTGGTCTGTGTGAAACTGAGGAGGTGGGCAACCCCACAGGAAGACCCGCATTCTCAACTAACCTGGGCCCAGCAATCTCAGACACACTGAGCCACCAACCAGACTGCATACACCAGCTGATCTGAGACCCTGACACGTATACAGCACAGAACTGCCTGTTGGGGCTTCAGTGAGAGAAGAGGCACCTAACACCCAAGAGACTTGAAGCCCCAGGGAGTGGGGAGGCCCACTAAGATGGGGGTGAGCACTTCCTCTTGGAGACTAGGGTAGCCTTTCTTCAAGGATGCAGTGTGGAGAGGAGGTACGTGGGATAATCAGAGGGTGGACCAGGAGAGGGATAAAGTCTGGACTGTAAAAAAAGATTAAAGAATAATAATAATAATAATAATAATAATAATAATAATAATAATAATAATAATACCCCATAAGAAGAACAACAATATCAACCAACGAGACCCCTCTGAGCTCCCAGGGACTAAATCACCAACCGAAGAGTACACATGGAAGGACCCATGGCTCCATCCTCATATGAAGCAGAGGATGGCCTTATTGGACATTAATGGGAGGAGAAACCCTTGGTCCTGTGAAGGCTGGATCCACCAGTGTAGGTGAATGCCAGGCCTGTGAGATAGGAGTGGATATGTGGAAATAGGAACATCTTCATAGAAGCAGGGGGAGGGGGGGAGGACGGATTGGAGAGGGGGGGGAAGGGATAAAATTTGAAATGTAAATAAAGAAAATATCCAATAAAAGAGAAGAAAAAGAAAATAATCACAGCTATACTGGGCTCAAGTATACTCACATTGTTACGGAGTGAATAAAATACTTTAGGAAACATTTGGGAAGAATTGTCAAAAGCCCTCAATATTAAAAACTTATTGTGTGCCTTGAATTCAGTTTCATTACATTAAGCTCAGGTGAGGAAGGGCTTCTAGTCTTTCTCCAGTCTCAGGCATGCTCATGTGTTGTATGGGGTCCAAGTGGTGACTGACTTTCACCATGTGGTTCTCTAGGCTTTTTACTCCCTTACCTCACTGCTAAAAATATGTGCTCTATTAACAATGTTTATTTGAATAACAAGTTTGAGACTGTCAAAGAACAAATCTAGAAGGATATGCAATGTTGATCTTTTCCAGGTTACATTTTAAATTACCTTATCAGAAAAACTTGATTATTTATAGTATGAAATATTGTATATTACTTCCTTTTATTAGATATTTTTATTTACATTTCAAATGTTATCCCCTTCCCCAGTTTCCCGTCCATAAACCCCCTATTCCGTCCTCCCTCCCCCTGCTTTAATGATGGTGTTTCCCCACCCAACCACCCCCTTAGGACTCCCTAGCTGACATTCCCCTACACTAGTGGGTTCCAGCCTTGGCAGGACCAAGGGCTTCTCCTCCCATAGGTACCCAACAAGGCCATCCTCTGCTACATATGCTGCTGGAGCCATGGGTGGCTCCATGTCTACTCTTGGTGGTTTAGTCCCTGGGTTGGCTGTTATTGTTGTTCTTATGGGGTTTCAAACCCCTTCAGCTCCTTCAATCCTTTCTCTAACTCCTCCAATGGGGACCCAGTTCTCAGTTCAATGGTTGACTGCAAGCATTCACCTCTGTATTTGTCAGGCTTTGGCAGAGCCTCTCAGGAGACAGCTATATCAGGCTCCTGTCAGCCTGCACTTCTTGGTATCAGCAATGTTCTCTGGGTTTGGTGGCTGTATGTATATGGATCCTCATGTATATAACTTCTTAATTTACATGGCTATGTACAAATATATAAATGTACTGAAAGTACAAACGAGATGAATAGTAAATTCTTTGTAGTGTACAAAGCTTTAAGGAAATCAGTACTGCTTTTTAAAAAATATATCCCTAAGGAAAAAACTGCACTGAACAATTTGAAAATATATCTCTAGATTCTAATTAGTGTGTAAATAAAAATTAATTGGAAACATGTTTGTTGGGTGGTAGCTTTCTCTGTATGTGAAAAGGTTTTATGATATAATATATGAATATACATATATTTAGTATTTACACAAATTTAAGTTGTATGCAAAAATATAAAACTGTGCATAAACAATTTTTCACAAATTCATAGGTATGCACATTTGGTTCTTTACATTTATAAGTACTAGTAAAATTTAATTTTAATTTAATTGTAATTAATATTAATCCTATCTTGATAACAATAAAATACATCATATTATATTTCAGTTTTATTTGTAAAAACTAATAAAATATTAATGGGATTTTATTTTATAAATCTTTATCATTTAAGATGATATATAATTTATACATTATTAATATAATTATATATTTAAATAATAGTTGAGAGAATATTTACAACACTGAAATTTGTATGTTTATTTTGATAATTTTAATCACATTATTTATGTTTAAATGTATATATGTATATATTTATATATGTATACATGCATATACATGCACACACACATATAGATATAGATATAGATATAGATATAGATAAAGATATAAATATGGATATTCTCTATGCAGCCTGGATATCCTGGAACTCACTATGTAGACCAGACTAGTCTTGAAATCGTGAAATCACTAAGATCCATCTGGCACTATTTCCTGAATACTGGACCTGTGAACCAGGACCTACTAGTCTTTCATATTTCAAGTTAATTTCTTTTGTGGACCTATATTTGTTGCTTTTCATGTAATATAAAAACTTATAACCAGAATAGTTATGTGATAAGTGAACTATAATAATTTTATTCCCAATTTTTAGTCTTTGTGAAGATGAGGTAATTAAAATAAAAGAATATGTTATTATGACCAAAATACTTATCTTTTTTCTTCTCTTTAATGAGATTGACTAAACTCTTCATTTACAAAATAATTACTTAACTGAAAAAATACTACATTTAAGGAAAAATTGTCTTGTTTTGTCTTCTTCATAAAACTTTTGGGCAGAAACACTCTGTCAATGAACCCCCAACTGAAGCTATTTGCCTGGAAAATGTAGTGTTTTAATGGGCTTGAAAGAGCAAGTTCAGCTAATGCATAAGGAAATCAATACAATGAAGCAACTGATATACCATAGGCCATTAAAGGTCATTTTGAAAGGATGTTTAACAGGATAATTTGCCAAATCCCAATAAAGAAAATGGAATGTGTTTTAAAACTGTTCAATGAAAAGTAACTGAGAGGAGGCACAATGCCTGGAAGCAGGTCAAGTTAATCACATCACAGGGAGAGAAAGCACTAGCAATGACCTCAGACAAGCACCGTCAATAACTAAACTCTTGTAGCCCCAATTCTAGATGTCTTGATGTACCAATAACCACAACAAGAAACTACTCTTTAAATATTTAAAAAAAAATGTGATCCTGTTAAACGTACTCAATCTCTGTGCCTTTACATTAACATAAAAGAACAACGGTGGTCTCTAGCACATAACAGGATTTCGCACATCTTCACACTCATCTTTTTGAACCTCTAAAGCACATAGAGTGAAACTAGCCTTATCTTTTACACTGGCATATGCAATGTCAGGATAAGAAAATTCTGCTTGATAATGACTCAAATCCTTCTAATTTTGTGACAGGAAAACGCAACATATATTGAAATATCACAAAGACAGGGCATATAAAAAAAAGAAAATGTGGCATAAACATACTATAATAGTTTGATTTTAATTTCATAAGAAAATATCAAAGAATATAAACTGAATAAAAAAGGTTTATTTAGTTTTGGATTTGAGTTGTTTTTTAAATGCACATTTTATTTATTTATTTATTTATTTATTTATTTATTCATATTTTTATCTTTCATCAAAAGATATTTTTGACATTTTTATTGAATAATTTTTATTTATATTATCCCTTTTACAGGTTCCCTTCAAAATACCTGATATCTTCTCCTACTTCTATGAGGATGCTATCCAGTATTGCCTACCTCCCTGCCCTGACATTCCCCTACACTGGGGCATCAAGACTTGTCAGGACTAAGGGCTTATCCTCTCCTGGGGTCCAACAAGGCCATCCTCTGCTGCATATGCAGCTGGAGCCATTTATTTATTTTTTAATTAATTAATTACTTAATTTTACGGTCCAGTCGTTATCCCCCTCCCATCTCTGTCTGCCTTCTGACTGTACCACATTCCAAACTTCCTCTTCCCACCCCACCAGTCTCCAAGAGGATGTCCCTATGTCTTCACCACCACCTCAGAACAAACTCCCCACTCCCTGGGGCCTCAAGTCTCTCCAGGGTTAGGTATGTCTTCTCACTGGGGCCAGACCAGGCAGTCCTCTGCTGTATGTGCTGTCTGATTGGTGGTTCAGTGGCTGAGAGATCTGAGGGGTCCAGGTTAGTTGAGACTGCTGGTCTTCCTATGTGGTCACCCTCCTCCTCCTCAGCTTCTTTCAGCTTTTCCCTAATTCAAACACAGGGCTCCCCAGCTTCTGTCCATCAGTTTCATGTAATTATCTGCATCTGACTCTTTCAGATTCTTTTTGGGTCTCTTGGAATGCAGCCATGCTAGGCTCCTGTCTGTAAGCACACCACAGCATCAGTAAGAGTGGCATGTCTTGCAGTCTCCTCTTGAGCTGGATCCTAATTTGGGCCAGTCACTGGACCTCTTTTCCCTCAGGCTTTTTCCCTCCTTGTGATGGAGTGTTCCATCAGTTTTTCTTTGTAGGACTAGATTTGTAGAAAGATATTGTGTGAATTTGGTTTTGTCATGGAATATCTTGGTTTCTCCATTTATGGTAATTGAGAGTTTTGTTGGATATAGTAGTCTGGGCTGGCATTTGTGTTCTCTTAGGGTTTGTATGACATCTGCCCAGGATATTCTGGCTTTCATAGTCTCTGGTGAGAAGTCTTGTGTAATTATTATAGGTCTGCCTTTATATGTTACTTGACACTTTTCTCTTACTGCTTTTAATAATCTTTGTTTTGTGTATTTGCTGTTTTGACGATTATTTGATGAGAGGAATTTCTTTTCTGGTCCACTGTATTTTGGAATTCTGTATGTGTCTTGTATGTTTATGGGCATCTCTTTCTTTAGGTTAGGGATGTTTTCTTCTATAATATTTTGTAGATATTTACTGACCCTTTAAGTTGGGAGTCTTCACTCTCTTCTCTACATATTATCCTTAGGTTTGATCTTCTCATAGTGTCCTGTATTTCCAGGATGTTTGGATCTAGGAGCTTTGTACACTTTACATTATCTTTCATGATTGTGTCGATGTTTTCTATGGTGTCTTCTGCCCCTGAGATTCTCTCTTCCATCTCTTGTATCCTGTTGGTGATGCTTGCATCTATGACTCTTGATCTCTCTCCTAGCTTTTCTATATCCAGGATTGTCTCTTTTTGTGCTTTCTTTATTGTTTCTACTTCCATTTTTAAGTCCTGAACAATTTTGTTCAATTTCTTCACCTGTTTGTGTTTGTTTTCCTGTAATTCTTTAAGGGACTTTTGTGTTTCCTCTTTAAGGGCTTCTACTTATTTTCTTGTTTTGTCCTGTATTTTTTAAGGGAGTTAATTTTGTCCTTCCTAAACGACTCCATCATTATCATAAGATGTGATTTTAAATCCAAATCTTGCTATTCTGGCATGTTTATATATCCACTATTTGCTTTGGGTGGATTACTGGGCTCTGATGATACCAAGTAGTCTTGGGTTTTGTTGCTTGAGTTTGTTCACTTGCCTCTTGCAACCAGGTTATCTCTGGTGTTAGCTTCTTGCTGACTCTGATAGTAGCTTGACCCTCCTTTAGGCCTGTGTGTCACTACTCCTGTAAATATGTTTTCTTTTAGCATGATCTGGGCACAGAGAGCTGCTCCTTGGTTTATGTGACCTGAAGCCTCCAGTCAGGTTGCTTAGTGCAGAAGAGTTGGTGTTATCTCTGCTCTCATGTGTAGGCACTCCTGCAGACTGGCTTTCAGCTCTGGGTGCAGGTAGAAACCTGAACAGTCCTGCTGCTGACTGCTCCTAGCTCCTCATGCCCAGAGGGCACAGATGGTGGTTTCCTTTTGGGTCAGGAATGTGGGCAGAAAGTAGTTGTCTTCTCTGAGTTCTCAGGGTTTTCCATACTTCTCAGGGACCAGGTCTCTCCCCACGATGGGATTTGGGTGTAGGGAGCTGTTGGACCAGTTCAATTTAGTTCTGGACATAGGCCACAGGCCTCCTTTCAAATGTGACCAAAACGTTAAGCAAATTAAGAAGGAAGATTTGTATTAATTAGCTGGGAAATTTCTGAGAATTTTCAATGTTGTCTGAGAAAAACGATATTGGCCATTAGAAACTCATGATTTTGTTTGTACCATTTTTAGCTAGCATATGTAAAAAGAAGAGAGAATGCTTTCTTCTTTCAGAATAAATATCGCCTCTGACAGTTAAATTATTTAGATTAGTAAGTTGGCAGTTTTGAAAGAAAAAGAAACTCCCCCATAAATGTCTTAGCACTTGTTTTCATCATTGCACCTGTTTCTTGCCTTTTATGACAGTTGTGACTCCTGGAGTATCTGCTGTCTAGCAGAGGGTGACATGTAATAAACGTAGAGAAGTATTTGAAGCTCATGTGTACTTTAGAAACTTTAGAAACCATGCACTCTGCTTCCTTACCCCATGGAAAACAAGGGTTGACAATTACATTAATTTTTTTAACATCCTTATTTATGTAGATAGTACTTTTACATTTCTTCAAAGATAATATTTGCACCCTTAGAAATCAGTTTGTGCCTCAGTAGAAACTGAATTATTGGAATTCAGTAACTATTAATTTTAATCTTAGACAACCAACACAATTGTCCAATGAAAGCACATTGGATTAAAGACAGACAACTGTTTGGACATTATTAAGATTATGTAATTGCAAATATGGATGTCTCCTGAGAAGGTCTGCCAGAGCTCTACTGATACAGATGAGGACACTTGCAGCTAACCATTGGACTGAACAATGAGACCCCAATGGAGGTTAGAGAAAAGACTGAAAGAGTTGAAGGAATTTGCAACCTTATAAGAAGAACAACAGTATCAACCACCTAGACCCCACCAGAGCTCCCAGGGTCTAAAACACCAACCAATGAATACACATGAAGGGACCCATGACTCCAACCACATTTGTAGCAGACGAAGGCATTGTCCAGTATCAATAGGAGTAAAAGCCCTTGGTCCTATGAAGTCACATTTCCCCAATGTAGAGTAATACTTGGGCATTGAGGTTGGAGTGGGTGGATGGGAATGGGAGCATCCTCATAGAAGGAGGATGTGGAGAGGTATGGAAGAGGGAGGAAAGGGGATGTCATTTGAAATGTAAATACATAAAATATCCAAGAAAAATGAAATTACAAAAGTATGTCATTATTCTATGTTATACCCAATGACTACAAGGAGCAAACTCTCCTCAAATGCATGCATCTATTTAACATCAGGACAAATGACTGCACATGCTTGTATTTCTTCTTTATAGCCATGTCTCCAAGGAAACATGGGAGAATTTCCCAGTTGAAGATAGACTGAAGCTACGAAAGCTTCATTGAGGAAAATTAAGAGTACAGGTTTAAGAGTCATTATGTAGGTTCAGATACTTACGTTTTCTCGTTACATATTGGTAAAGATTTATATTCTTATTATGTGTGTTTGCTTCTGTGTTTGAATATATGTGCATGAGTGCAAGTGTCTGCAAAGGCCAGAGGCAATGGTTTTTACTGGTGTGGAGTTATAGGCAGGCATAGCTGCCAATGAAAACTTTGAGAACTGAACTTGGGTTCAGTAGAAGAGCAGTGCTTCAACTAGTTCTAACCATAGACCTGTCCTTCAGGCACCAGAGACCTCTTTAAGGGTCCTGGAATAAACAGTAGAGATTTTAGAAACCCTAAAAAATAAAAAATAGAACACACATAGAAATTATTTTGTAGTATACAAACCATGTAAGACACAGAGAGCCAAGCAATCTCATTTCAGTTTTGTTGAGCATCACTCATGAGCTTTATAATATTTCCCCAAATTTAATCCTGATTTTTATGTTACTTATTAAGGCCCTACTTCTAACGCTTTTCAGTTAGCATGTGGCTTTATTTACCAAGATGCTAAGATCATGGACACAATATTATGAAAACATCTGTATTCAAAACCCTCATTTGCAGCCTCTGGGAAAACAATTCAGCACACATGTGTATCTTCAGCCAACCCACTTTCTCCACCTGTCACCAAAGTATTTGACAAGCAAATGTTACCCATGTATTGATGTGCTAGGAATGAGAACAAACATTTTGACAACTCAACATCTCTCTTATTGAGGGATATGTCTTATGAACACACAAGAACATTAGTTCTTGTTTGAGCACACAAGACAGGAAGGTAAACATAGGTAACTTTCTACATAACTTTCTATGTCAGAGTATTTGCTGGAGATTTCTACATGTCGTCACGTGGAGTTTGTGACTTTTAATTACCTGATGCTACCTGTGAAGTGGGAAGAGTTTCACTGCCTTATTTTCCTGCAAACGTGTACTTAGATCACAGCCTTCTCTTCCTCCTCTATTTTCATTCCCCTGTTCACTGGCATATTGAGTGTGTTAGAAGACAAGCAATGCGTCTTTTTCTGAATCTGTCTTATTTCACTTAACTTTGTGATCTTCATTTATTTTCCTAAATATGGTGCTGCTTTTTATCATGAATGAAAAAAATTCCATAGTTTACACTTCTAGTTTCTCTATCCAGTCATCCGCACATAGCATTAATTGATACTCATTGTCTGCTTAAAAGTTTATCCAAAATAAAATTACAAAGCTTAAGAAGTTGTTACAAACAACCAAATATATAATGATATTGGCAACTATTTTTTCCTATAAGAGTCATGTGTGCTGAGGAATCTAACATCTCTAGGTTCCTTTGGTAAATAATTAAAGCAGAGTTCAATTATTTTTACAGCATTCTTGACATAATATTTCTCATGACAGTTTATTTTTTAGCTTCCTGGTATTATGTTTTGTGTGTAACTATTTATGACTGATGAAACCAACAAACAATTATATTTTGTTAGTTAGAAAGAAGGAATTCCGGTCAAATATGTCTTTTTCCTCAAATATGAAAATATACAAAAAATGTATTATAATTGAAAAAAGCCACATATTTTGCATGTTTTGAAGTACAACTCAGGAATATTTTAGAAAAATTCGTTATAGTATAAAAGATGAAAGCAAAAAATTTGAAATATTTCATAATATAACTTCATTTTAAATAAATTCAAATAAATATTCTATTAAAAATAAGATATATTTAGTGATATTGTTTAAGAAGTTGTTCTCTCTTTGTGAGGTCTTAAATATTAAGAAAAATATTTGCATTTGCTTCTTAAGATAGAGAATTAAGGGGAATTTTCATTAAAAAGAGTATACATGGGCTGGTCTGTGTCCCACCCCTTAGCACATATGTAACAGAAAACTGCATTGTCTGGCATCAGTGGTCGTTAATGCATCTAATCCTGTAGAGACTTGATGCCCCACAGAAGGGGAATTTAGGAGGGTTGTTGAGAGGATCACCTGCTCAGAGGCAAAGGGGAGGGGAAGGGTTTGATGAACTCTTGGAGAGGGAAGCAGGAATAGGCAACATTTGGAATGTAAATAAATAAATTAAAAATACTCTAAATTAAAATATGCATTATATGTATACACATATTTTCACTTGACCACATTTAAGACTAAGCATTTTTACCTCAATAATGTGAAAATTAAAAAAAAATGAGTGAACTCAATTTGAACTCAATTTTCAAATTGGACATGAATATACTGAAGTTAAGGAGAACCAAACCAGAGGCTATTCATCTGTATCCAAGTATGAACAAGGTGAATGTACATAAGTGGAAACTAAATTCAGAGTAAAATTAATATTCCTGGAGGAAAAGCAAGTACTATGTACAGACTAGAACATTGATTGTAATCTTTCTGAAACTGTGATTTGGAATTGGCCTACTGTTTTACATACCAGTAGAGTTACATAGACTTAGTGGATTTAAAAGTAATGCCTGAGGTTAAAGAAGGGATGAGATAGCAGGCATTGGAAGCATGATAGAGGAGAGACTGGTGAGCGAGTTTAACCAAATGCATAATGTTCATGTAGGTAATTCTTAAATAACAACAATAAATGATTTAATTTCAAAAAGGGAGATATGTTAACCTTTTCCAACAGTGAACAATAACATTCAACTCCCAGTTGATCCAAGACCTCAGTGTAATACCAGATACCCTTAGTCAGACAGTGAATAGGATGCACTTGAATCCATTGATAAAGGAAGGACTCCGAATAAGATCCAGAGTCCAGACATTAAATCTAAAATATTTTCTTAGCTCCAAACATTGCTATAGCTACAATTTGTATGCGTGGTATTTGTCTTAATGTTAAATTAACTGCTAAATAGAATGACAGTCTTTTGGGCTGTGTTATGCCGATTCTGAGACCAGGATAATTGAGTAACAAAGTTTGTTTACTCAGTGAGCACAAAGCATTTTCTACTAGGTAATCTTTGGCTTTTGTGTTACTTAGTCTTTCCTAATTCACTAAAACAATATCATTAAATTCTTGCTTGTAGAAATATCTATTTGAAAGGCTCCATTTTCTCTAATAATTTACCTATACATTTATGATTTTATTGTTCTTTCCCTCTGAATAGAACTCTATTGTATATATGAACCATATATTCATTATCCATTCTTCAGTTGATATTTCACTTTCCTAGCAGTTTTGCATGGAGAAACAATAAACAACTTCGTGAGATAGCATAGTGGCAGGATATCAAATCCTTTGTATAACATGCAACAGAGTTGTCATATGGCTTGTCTACATTTAGATTTTTCTGTACTCAACCCATAAAGGCTGCATTTCTTTACAGTCCTTGCCATAGTGAGTTAGTGTCCCTTTCCTGTCTATCTTTGACAGCATTTGTTTTCCAACCTTATCCATTCCAACTTGGGCATTATGAAAACTCCAATAAATTTCATACCACCCCATTGTCTTCATTCTTGGCCATTAATATTCTGTTTAGTATTTTGTGATTGTGTTTTTTTTTTAAATTTTGTTTGTATGATTCCATACATAATGAGATCAAGTAATATTTATGTATGACTCTTTCAAATATTTGAAGTATAACATAATCTGTTAGTCAGGATGTCATATGTGGTAGGATTTCCTCCCTTTTTATTTAATATTCTACTATATATGTATACCACATTTTCTTAATTTATTCATTCAAGTGAACACATCTTTGACATACTGGCTATCAGAATAGTGAAGCTATTCACGTAGTAGTATGGTCCCATAAATATGCTTATTTTCATTTCTTTTACAAATGTGTCATCAGTGGGATTGAAGGATCAGTGATATCATGGCTTCAATTTTGATTTTTGAAGAAATTTCATCTTTATTTAAAGGTAACTATTTCATTTAAATTAGTTATCTTTTCTACATACATTTGCTTTAGATTTTTTTCTATTGTCCATCTTTTTTTCACATAGTGCTACCAGGTTTAAAATGATATTCCATTGCCGATTCAATTGACATACCATGAATATTTTGAGCTTTCGAACATCACTGTTAACCACTGTTGCCCAATTACACATCTCTTTGGAAATATGGACACTCAAGTTATTTGTGTTTTAAATGGTTGCGTTTTAAATTTTTCATAGAAAGTAATTTAATATTTATTTCTCTCATTCATATTCTTTCAGATACCCCCAACTTCTCTACCTACACATCCTCATGATTTTTCTTTCATAAAATAAAACTAAACACAAGAAAATAAAATATCATGGAGAGAAACAAAAAGCAATTTCATTAAAATCAGGAAGAAGATAAGACTGTCCACTTGCTTTGAATCTCTTCACTATGTTATTGGATGTCTACAGTAATGAGACAACTAAATTAGATCAAGGGAATACAAGTTGCCAAGAAGTAGACAAAGTATCACAATTCACAGATGATATGACAGTATCTATAAACACCTCCAAAATATCTACCAGAGAACACCTACAGCTGATAAACACCTTAAGCAAAGTGGATGGACACAAAATTTACTAAAAAAATCAGTAGCCCTTATTTATACAAATGATAACTAGACTGAGAACGAAATCAGAGGAACAACACTATTCACAATAGCCACAAATAATATAAAATATCTTGTAACTCTAAGCAAGGGAAAGACCTGTAGGATAAGAATTTCAAGTTTCTGGAGAAAGAAATTAAAAAAGATATCAGAAAAAGGAAATAGCTCTCATGCTTAGTGATCAGTAGGATTAACATAGTAATAATGGACATCTTACCAAAAGAAATCTACAGACTCAATGCAATTCCTAACAACATTCCAAAACAATTCATTACAGACCTTGAGAGAACAATTCTCTACTTCAAAAGAAGAAACAAAAACACCTGATAGCTAAAACAGTACTGTACAATAAAAGAACTTCAGTTAGCATCACTAGCCCTCATTTCAATCTATACTACACAGCAGTAGTAATAAACTCTGTATGGAATTAGAAAAGCAGACAGGATGATCAATAGAATTAAATTGAAGTTGGCATTTCAATTCTTAACATCTATCTTAACATCTCAAATGCAAGGGCTACCATATTTGTAAAAGAAACATTATTAAAGCTTAAATTGCACATCAAACCTAACACGTTAGTAGTGCAACACTTCAGTACTTCATTTCTAACATTAGACAGCACATTCAGACAAAAATTAATCAGAGAAATAATGGAGGTGATAGAGAGTAAGAATTGAATGCATCTGTCAGATATCTATAAAACATTCTACCCAAAAATGAAAGATTATATATTCTTGAGAGTAGGCAAGATTGAAAATACCATATTGAGCCCTATATACTTTATTTATTTGATCATCAAAATAAATATGTTTAATGTGAATTTATTTACATTATATAATTATATATGATAATTCAGTTTGTATTATTGTTATAGTTTTTAGCAACACACTTTGATAAAATTAACTAAGGCCATTAAGGCATTAATTAAGTCTTTCTTATTAGCTGTGCACTTAATCTCAGTACCATGGTTAAGAAGAAATTAGGCAATTTGTTGCTCTTAGTAGCCAAATAAAATTATGTAGAATAATCCCTAATCATATCTATGAAAAACTTTGTTTTTCACATTTTCCTCACAGCATAAAAGAGTTGGAGGACACAAGACATTGCTAACGTTATCTTCTATCATTATCAAAAATGATTTCCAATAGTTTTGTCTTCTAAATAGTTTTGCCAGTAACAGCAATATAGAGACACAGAGATTAATGGGGCAGTATCGAAATGGCCTACCCTGCCCTTTTAGCCACATTTCCATTTGTCAATATAGGCCCTGAGCAATATCCTTCCAGGTATTCTCTCTTATGTTTTCAAATAGAGACAATTTAAAACCTCATATAGCAACAAAACACTCTATTGCCTATTTGTTGAGATTCACTCAATAAATTTTGGATTTGATGCTAGTAACCAGAACAATACATCTTTTTGTCATGTACAGATATGTAAGCCAAATACAGAGTGTTTGACAGTGCATATTGTCTTTGAAACTGACTTTTAATTTTTTCCTGCATAAATTGTCCAGGCTTTAAGTTGACACTGATATTCCCACAAAGAGAGAGGTGAAATGAAAATGGAAATATATAATCAATAAGTAATGAACTGTAATTTTTTATTGGACAGTAAATCAATATGAGTAGTTTGTGCCCATTTTCATATTGTCACACACATAACAGATAACTAGGCATAATCAATACAAACCTAATTCCTTTAGCCCTTCGATGACTGATTTTATAAATATTTATGTGTTCCATATATCAGCTTGGCATAAACTCTCTTCTAGACAAATTAGCAATGTCCTAAACTGTCCTTTCTTGATAATTTCCCATAGTCCATTTGGAAACAACAAAAAAAAAAAAGTAAAGGTCACAGTTTATAGAATTTAAAAGCATGCCAACTCTCCATCTCTGTGAACATTTGTCATTCAATCTAATGTACCAAATTATTTCTGGCTTCTACACCATTAAATAACAGAGAGATAATCATTTGCCTTTTGATAAAGATATAATAATGAAATATTTCATGGGAATAGAAATTAGTTTATGTAAAACATAAAAATGTTGAGAATAATAACTAGACTAATAAACATGGAATATAATGAAGTCAATTACTTTAATAAAATAATAAAAAATAAACTTCAGGCTTCATAGAAAATGTGCAACTACATACTAGAGGTGTAATAGGCACTAATATATATGGCCTGCAGGTCACTGCTATAAATTTTCACATATAATTGGCCTGACCTACATATAATAAATATTGTGGCATTATATTCACTCAAATTAGCTTATGATGTTGTTTTCTATTGTAAAGAGTCCTAGAAAGAGTGAGAAAATTGTATGTACATGCCCACTGAAATGACAGAAATGTATATTATTATTATTATATAATGCATTTCATTTTTTTTTAAAAAAGCAACATACTTCTGTGATTGTGATGCCTGTGCTTTTAGGAGCCAAACTTGATAGGAAGAAGAAAAAGACTACGGACTATAATATTGGCTTATGCTATGTAAGAAATTCAAATCTTATCTGAGTAGGTACAATACTTTTGTAGAACACAATGAAAACAAAACCACCGAACAACAAAACAAACAAACCCCAACAGCAGCAGCAACAACGTCAAAACAAAAATCACATCCTCAAATTTAGCAGGGTAACTTAGATTAAAAAAAAATGAGATCAAATTGGTACTGGCCTGGTAACTTTATCACTGATGCCTAGATTTATACTGCTTGATGGTATTATGTATGCTACCAGAGGAGAAAAATATATTCTATCTTACCTTATCATAGATCTGTGAGTTAATAATGATTGCTTTGCCAATCATTACTATACAATAGTGGAATGAGTGTCAAGATATTTACCAATAACTCTCTGACTGATTTTAAGTCCTGCTTAATAAGACTAAATCCAGATTTCTTCTCCTGGCTTGCTCACTTTGTCTTCTTATAGAACCAAGGACCACCAGCCCAGGGATGCCACCACCAACAATGGCCTCATGGTCCGGGGTTTTATAAGAAGACAAAGTGAGAAAGCCAGGAGAAGCAATCCAGTAAGCAGAACTCCTCCTTGGCCTCTATATTAGCTCCTGCCTCCAAGTTCCTGCCCTGTGTGAGTTCCAGTTCTGACTTCCTTTGGGGAGGAACAGTGATGTGGAAGTATGAACTGAATGAACCCTTTCCTCCCCAGCTTGCTTCTTGGTCATGATGTTTTATTCAGCAATAGAAACCCTGACCAAAACATGCATTATCTTCTGAAATTAGTTTGTTACAATTTATTGCAAGATAATGGTATTTAGAGTTTCTAAACTATCATCACTGAAAATGTTGATGTTCTGTATTTCATTATAAAGTCTAGCAAATACTGGATGGCAATATTAATCTTACCAGCTTGAAAATCTGAGGCTCACAATTCCCAAGATCAAGTATAGTCTAGGTACAAACTGGGTTCAAATCCAGTTTGTGAAAATAATTGAATAATTAGCTTAAAAATTAAAACAAAATGAAACAAAAAACAAATCAAACAAACAAACAAAAAACAAGTAAGACAAGGAAAATAGCAATGGAAAAGTGTAATTGGATATATTGTATAAAAGAAAAATCACTTTTAAGTAATAAACATAATTTAAAATGTGATTACGCTACTCTGAAATCAATGGAAAATAATTTATGAAGAAAGCAAGAAAAAGAGATGGCAGGGGATTTAGGTCTATGGATATAGTGCATTCTGAGCATACACAGAGACCATGATTGGGTGCTTTGTAGAAAACAAACCAAACGACAAGCAATGCATGCGCTGAAAGTAACAATGACAATTTCCCCAAAAAAGAAGACAGGAAAATAGTCAACATGAGTAAACATTTAAAAAATTCAAGGATTGGAGAAAGCAACTGAAATATTGAAAAAGCTATTTTAAGTGTATTTAGAGACAGTTGTGGATGGAGGTTAGATGGAAAAAATAAAAGTGATTTGGAAATGAAGGGGAAATATAAAGAAGAGGAGTCTAGCTAGTTCTCTCCACAGGAGGAAAGTATCTATCTGACCGTATCAGTACATACACGTGTGCTGTGAAGTTCAAATGTCTCCGTGTCTGTCACATGGGTGGAATTAGAAGAGGCAAGGTGCAGCAGAGGGCTTAGGAGTCTTGAGGAAATCATAACAGAAGGGAGTAGTGCAGAGGCGGAAATGTAAATTTACAGGCCAAAGGTCAATTGGGCTAAATGACAGGAGACTGTAGAAAGTGTCAAGTAAGAAATATATGACAACATGGCATGAGTACCAAATATTAAAAAAAGGAAGATGGAAAAAATTAAAATGCATGTTATTTACTAAAAAACATAAATGATTTAATAATATATTTTAAAGCAATACAGTTAACCCCTTCTCATTGATACACACACACACACACACACACAAAGCACATAAATCTTTGAACAAGACGAAAAGCACACACACACACACACACAAAGCACATAAATCTTTGAACAAGACGAAAATTAGCGTAGACTAAAATGGTGATAATTATATTAAATATAAATGAGTAAACAGTCAAACTAAAGACCATAGATCTAAAATAAGACTAAAAGAACTCAAAATCTGTTACTACAAAACAAAATACATCAAGACAAAAGATATAATCATGTCATACAAGTAGCATGAAGAAACAGAAAACAATAATCCTATATTTCTTTGAGACCCCACAACTAAGGCACATTGTAACAATGGGAGGGACAATAATTTATGATAATAAGATCAATATATTAGTATACATATGCTTGTTATAAAATACAAGGAGGAAATTATCATTCCTGAAAAATTTAGTATATAGCTTAAAAATATAAACCATAACAGCAGAAGGTACAGAGAACCCAGATACTCATGAAGACTAAATAACACACCATTGAATTATTAATTGGTCATTGATAAATTCAAAAATGAAATAAACATATATAATATGTGAGTAATGAGAATGAATTATACATGTGTGTGTGATATGGTCAAGAAATGAATGTAATGGATCACATAGCCTGAATTATCAACAAAGCAATAGAGGCAGCTAGGGAAGGTTCAGAGTGGAATTTGGAGTCTTCTCCAAGGAAGAACACATTAATTGATTATCATATCAAACTGGTTATCAAATGCCAAATGGTCAGCCATGCAAGTGTGTGTGTGTGTGTGTGTGTGTGTGTGTGTGTGTGTGTGTGTGTGTGTGTCTGTGTGTGTGCAGCATCATTCTGCAGTAAATTATTTTTAAAAATGCATGTACATAAATATACATTTATGCATGTAATGGCAATCACTGAGAATAGGGCCTTGAATTTCAGAGGGCAAAAGGGGCTATATGGGTGTTATTGTGAAGAAATGAAGAAATATATAGTATAAATTTAAACTAAAAGGTACAAGGCATTCAACTTTTAAAATTGAAATTTCAAAATATTTTTGCTGAATCATGATTACTTATTAATTTAAACTTAAATACTAAAGCAGTCTTTCTTTTAAAACGTTACAAAATTAACTTTACCTATACAAAAACTGAGAAATTATACAATGAAAAATTTATATAAATGGGATGTACATTCATCATTATTGGTTTCGACTGAATATATAGATGACTGTGGGGTTTTATTCTTAAGGTTACAGTTGCTTGTTTTTTCTAGTGCCTCTAATTCCTCTGGACTAATAAATAATGCATTTTTAACAAGCATCAAAAATGCAATACACATTTGCTAATACCTTTAGAATATTAACTAGGATATAATATAGATAGATCTGAATAAATTTGTAACTCAAAATAGATAGTACACTTATTTGCAAGTACTGTCTTGAATTGTTGACTTTATAGAGCTCATTATGCTGTAGAGGTCATTCCTCTTTCACAGGATTTCCCCCAGCTCCACCTAATATTTGACTCTGGGTCTCTGATGACATTTATGCTAGGCTTTGGTCATTAATCATAGCAGGGTATCATTGGATATCATTTCATTGATCTTTTTGTTTTGTTTTGTTTTTTGCTTTTTGTCTTTGTTCTTGTTTGGTGCTATCCTAGATGTCTGAACTCTATGACCTATGGTTCCTGACCCTCCAGGGAGTGTAAGCTATGGGATCCATCTCATGCTATGAGTCTCAAGCTGAACCAGTCATTGGTGAGTCATCCCCACAAGTTCGGTTCCGCGTTTACCCCAGCACATCTTGCAGACAGAAAAATAAATGTAGGTCATAGGTTTTGTAGGCGGGTTGGTATCCCAATCCCTCCACTGAGAGTCTATCCTGGTTGAAAAGTTGGCTGATTCAGGCTCTGTATATGCATATTAGTATATATACTCTGTATATGTATATTAGAAGACTTTGCTAGGGTCACCCTTGTAGATTTCTGGGAGTTTCCACAGCATGAGGCTTTTAGCTCACCCTGAAATACTCTCAAATTCAGAGTGTCGCGCGACTCTCACTTCTTGCATCAACCTGATATCACAAGTTCCCATTCCCACCTTCCCCAATTCCAGTGCTCGAAATCTGCTATATTTCTCCGTTCCCAGGGAGATTCATGCATCCCACCCCCAACCCCGACTCTCCCTCCTTTATACATAGCCTCTCTGAGCTTGTGGATTGTTGGAATTTTAGCATGGTTATCCTTAAATTTACAGCTGATCTCCTCTTATAAGTGAGTACATACCAAGTTTGTTGCTCTGGATCTGGGGTACCTCAGTCAGGATGAATTTTATTCTAGTCTTATCCTTTAGCCACAAAATCTCACGATGCTATACTTTTAACATCGAAGTAATGTGCAATTGTGTTGATTTACCCCATGGTCTTTTTCCATTTTTCAGTTGATAGATATCTAGGTGTTTCCAACGTCTGGATATTGCAAATAAAGCTGCTATGACCATAGGTGAGGATGTGACTTTTTGCCAAGATGGAGTGTCTCTTTTGTATATGCTCAGAAGTGGTATAGCAGGGTCTACGACAGATACATTACCAATTTTCTGAGAAACTTCCATAATGATTTTTAAAGTAGCTGTACCAGTTTGTACTCCCTCCAGCAATGGAGGAGTCTTCCTCTTTCTCGACAGAATTATGTTTTTGAGCCATCCTGATAGGTATAAGATGAAAATCTGAGGTTTATTTAATTGAATTTCCCTCATTGTTAAGGATATGGAGCATTTCTTTCAGTTTTTCCTGGCCATAGGAGATTCTTCTATTGAGAATGTTTTTAGATTTGCATCTCACGTTAAAGAATAAAGATTGGATTTTTTAAAATTTACATTTAATGTTATCCCTTTTCCTGGTTTCCCATCCATAAACCCCCTATCCTATTTCCCCTGCTTCTATGAGGGTGTTCCCCCACCCATCCACCCACTCCTTCCTTTCTCCCAACCATGACATTTCCCTACACTGGGGGATCCAGCCTTGGCAGAACCAAGGACTTCTCCTCCCATTGGTGCCCAACAAGGCCATCCTCTGCTACATATGTAGCTGGAGCCATGGATCTGTCCATGTGTACTCATTGGTTGGTGGTTTAGTCCCTGGGAGCTCTGGTTGGTTGGTATTGTTGTTCTTATAGGGATGAAAACCCCTTGGGCTCCTTCAACCTTATCTCTAACTCCTCCAATGGGGACCCCATTCTCAGTTCAATGGTTAACTGCAAACATTGATCTCTGTATTTGTCATGCTCTGGCAGAGCCTCTCAGGAGACAGCTATATCAGGCTCCTGTCAGCATGCACTTCTTGGCATCAGCAATAATGTCTCGGTTTGGTGGCTGTATATATATGGGCTGGATCCCCAGGTGGGGCAGGCTCTGAGTGGCCATTCCTTTAGTCTCTGAATCTCCTCCTATGAATATTTTTGTTCCCCATTCTAAGAAGGACTGAAGCATCCACACTTTAGTCATCCTTCTTCTTGAGCTTCATGTAGTCTGTGGATTGTATCTTGGGTAACCGGAGCTTATTTGTTTTGTTGAAGTCTAGTTTCTTGAGTTCTTTATGTATTTGGATATTAGTCCTCCATTTCTTATATTATGTTAGTGATGCTTTTTTCTGTAGTTTGGCTTTACGAACCTAGAGTTTCATTTCCAAGACGCCCTCAATGTATGTTCCCATTATTGCTCCTGTTTCCATTTTCTATCTTGAAAAGTTTTAGTCCAATTTCCTCCTGTTTTATGTTTTTATTCCCTCTTGGCCTTCTTTGCTTTATTTAGAGGGCTTATAAAATTTATCCAGTTGTTTGTTTGTGTTTTACTAGATTTCTTTAGAGGGGAATTCATTTCCATTTATAAGGATCTATCTTCACTGTATTCTTATACTGGTTGGTCTTTTATATTACTTCCAAGGCATCTGGATTTGAAATAAATATAGATCTAGATGCCAATTTTTGAGTTTCTATTTTTAGTTTTCCTTGGTTTCTGTTTAATCTTTGTTCTTCCTGGTTCTTGTGGTCTAAGTTTATGGTGACTAATGTTACCTCTTTTCTACAGTGAGTCACCATCAGAGTTAGGGCCTGAACCCTAGCAGCTAGCTTGGCCTTCCTTCAAGAAGCAAGTGCCCGTGATCTTCTGACTGGTATGGCCTGCATCTATCCTCAAGGTGCTGGCCTTCAGCTGAAAAGCTAATATCTACTGATGTAGGGACATAGCAGCCTAGGTAGACAGTGAGCAGGAGGGCATATCACTAGTTTCGGTCTTAGATTGGAACCAAGGGTGTGGGGCATTTCTGAAGGCAGGTGGGGCCCTTAAGAAAATATTTTGATAATATAAATTACTCAGAAAATACCAATCAGAAAATGTTGTTATTGGGCAGGGATCTATAGAGCGACAGACCTGATTCAGACCTGATGGCCTGCGATTCAGCTAGCTCAACAATGTCTCTCTCCCAATGGAATGTTCAATAATTGAGTAGTTGTTCAGCTCATAAGGCAGGATGTCACAGCTTGTCTTCAGTACACACCAGTATCCTGAGGAAGTAGTCTCTAAAGTCAGCGAAGTAATTCACTTGAAGCAAGAGAAAGAGCGGGCAGGCCAAGAGCAGTAAGGTTGTTATTTGTTTTGTTTGTTTATATTGTTGTTGTTTTTGTTCTGTTTTGTTTTTTTATTGTCCTTTATATAGGCTGCCAGCAGGTGTGACTCAAATTTAAGGTGGGACTTCTTACCTCAAATGATCCCATTTATAAAAATTCCTCATTAGTGAAGAGAGGGGCTTTTGTTATTAATTAATTCAAGTAGACAATGAAAAATAGACATCATAACATATTCTTCCTCTTGCAACTTAATCTTTTTTTCATAATGAAGAGACAACTAGTAACATCTTCCAGTGATTCTTTTTAAGAAACTGTGTGACACACACTATGTGTGTGTGCAGTTGTATAAATGCAAAATGTATTGCCATTTTCTCTATGTTTGTTATTTCTTATATTCCTCAATATTATTATATGCAGACCTTAGCAAAGGCAACAAAATTGCTATTTGATAATTAACATTGTAATCTTTGTAAAGTGTGGCTATTTTCAAGGATTTTATTTCTTCTCATTATTTCTTCTTATAATAGCACATGAACATTGTGAAAAGAATTGGGAAACATGATATTTATTTTTTTCATGGTGCTTGTATATTTCTCTAGGGGCCAGGGAAGGAAAGCATTTGCAGTAGACATTCTTACTGTCTTTAACTAAAGAGAAATTTAAAATATATTTCATAAAAATGTGAAAATGTAGATTCTTGCACATTGCTTTTATGGTGCCAAAATATGTCTGAGGCAACCAGTTTCCTGCTAACCTTTAGTTTACTCACCAATTGCTTCTCACCAGTTTCCAGGAAATAGCAATGCTCTCTCTGTGAGTGTTCTCCAGAGTGAAGCTAGAAATGTCTTCCCTTGTGTCATGGTCTCTATGGTCTCCCTTTTCTCTAATCTGATTCTACTGACCTTTTGTATCTACTTTTGATCTGACAAAATTCAGGCCTTATAATATTTATTATTATTGCCACGGTTGCAGTTAGTATAATTTTTCACGGTAGCTAAAAATCATTAAGACACAAGATTTAATTAATTCTTTATACTATCTTCTTTAGTAGAATTTTCAACTTAAGTTTTCAAAGAACATTTTTCCCAAGTATCTAGAGTTCATATAGATAACCTTATATAACTTTCATGTTCATCATAATAGGTGTATATAATTATATTAAATACATTAGAAGTATAAAGATGTACTTTTGTTTTATGCTTATGAATGTATGTCTCCTTTAACTACATTACTTTCTTCATTGTAAATGCAGAAGCCTATAAACACACTGAAATGCAAACAATCTTCGGCTTATTTCAATTGACCACGGTAAATTAAAAAAAAAATCTAACAATTAAAGTTAAAGTAAATAAAGTTTTATTTTGTCCATTCAGCAAATCAAAAGCAAATACACTGGAAAATGAGTTCTCATAGCTTCAAGTAGCAGACTGAGCCGATAAAGCTATAGTTTTATGAAAATGTAGACTTTTCTGCGCACAGAATATTTGCTCATCTCATTGCTAAGCGAGGAAAGCCTTCAGCACTGGCTGTTTAATGAAGTTTAATGTAAGATGCTAAAAGACTGTGGATATGAATCACGTTGGAAATGAAACAAAACTGTCAACAGAGCACGTGACTTAGCAGTATAAAATTCTATCATATAACACCCTGTTTTCTTCATATTTTGATGGTGGTCAGGCACTACCTCCTAAACATGAAGGTTGATTGGTCAGTGATATCTACCATGATAGATAATTTATTCTCCCAGAGCATCAGCTTCAACCCATGGTTGTTGTTTTACTTGACAAAGAACTCAGTTGGGAGAAAAATAATGTTAGGCATTTCTTTCTCTTTTGAGGCTGGTTTGAATTTTTACAACTAATGCGATTTTTATGGACCCTTTGAAGATGGAAATCCCCCACTTGGCGAGGGCACATTTGTTTCCACAGAGCATGAACACTGTAGTGATTAACACTGTTGTGTGGCTCAGATAGATTTGCTTTTGTTGTACCCGCCATGAAATTGTTTCTCCAGCTAAACCATGACATCTTTTCAAAGTAGATTTGTAAGAACTGATAGGAAAAATACAGTTTCCCAACCACAAGTGGTTTGCTGGTTTAATAGAGCAAATCAGAGCATATGATGAAAGAAATTATACTCAAAAGCTAGCAGAAATTTTATTCTTTCAAAATAAAGGTCTCCTTCCTTACCACTTTCAAAATGAATAGTGGATGTACAAGCAAAATCAAGGGGAAAAACAAGGGGAAGTCTACTAAGTGTGTCACATTTTATAAATGTAAGGGGAGAAAAGGCTTAGAAATTCTAGTGTGGCAGGTAATCATTTGGAGCACTATTCTGACCATGGTTGGATGATGCCAGATTAAAAGTACTTAAGTGGGACAACTATGCAAATTCTGTTTAATTTATTTGCAGACAGAAACCTGCAGATATTTGGAAACCCTGAAGAAAACTGTAGAAGGTTACTCTTGCTCAGATGACCTTAAAATTGAAACATGGGTTTGTAATCCTTTCCTGGCAGACACAGACAGCAAATCAATGTTCCAAACCTTGCCAAAAGTGACCTCATTGACTTCAGGACAAAGATATGATGCTTCATGAATTTCACTCAAGTGCTCATAGCATTCTGTTGTTCCTTGATTCAGATTTACCCTCAACTATCAGATAAAGATGCAAGTTTTGCTTTGTGTCATTTTTACAATATACTTTTACATATTTATTTGTTTAATTGATAATTTTAATACTTTTTAGCCATAAAAAATGGTAAGTGTATAATTGGTTGGGATAAAACAAAAACTTGGAATTATAAAAAAAATTCAATAATTTGATAGCATCCTTCTTATTCAAAGCAACCAAACGCAATTCACCTGAAGTATATTAATAGAAATAAATTTGACTTTTTGATTTATGTTCACAATTTTCTCCTTTTTAAAACATGGAAGATAATTAATGAGCTGCTTTTCAACATCTTAAAAATCTCCTCTGAATATTCCTTCTGAGATTCAGCCTGAAATATAATTTCTTTCTTCAAAATACTATACTTTGTTGATCATTTCTCAAGGACAAGCTGGCCCTTTCAATGAAAGTCATTTTTAGGCATATAGTAAAAAACCATTTTTTTCTTCAGACCCACATTTTATTTATGGGTTGTATTATTACTCTTTTGTGAGAACATATATGTACATAACAAGAAAGCAGATGTTAACTAACAAAAAAGTATATTCGGTGTCTCATTGGTATTTGAAGGCTCTGGTGTGTTACTGTCTAGAGGTGGAAGTGGGGCTTGCTTAGATGGGAGATCAGAACAAACTTTCAGGAAAAGACATGAAGGAGAAATGTAAATAAACTGCTCTGACTCTCATTTTGGCCAGAAGTATTTAAGTAGAGATGAGGAAGCAACATTTATGAAGTTAAATGATGCTATGGCTTAGGCCCTCCAGGGTTAACGCTATTGAAGGTGGTAAAGACTTTCAAGAGACAAGGCCTCGACTTTTAACTCTGTAGGAAGATCAGCAGTCTCAATTAACCTGCACTCCTGAGATCTTTCAGACACTGGATCACCAACCAGGCAGCATACACCAGTTGAGATGAGGCCTCCAACACATATACAGCAGAGGACTGTTGGGGCTAGGTTCAATCAGAGAAAATGCACCTAATCCTCAAGAGAATGGAAGCCCCTAGAAGTTTAGAGGTCTGGTGGGGTAGGTGGGGTTGGGGCATCCATGTGGATACAGTAGTGGGGGTATGAGATGTAGAATCCTCGTGGAGTGGACTGGGGGGAGATAAAATCTGGATTGTAAAATAAATAAATAAATAAGTAAGTAATTTAAATCCTTCTGTTTTCTGCTCCCAGTTTGCTTTTATATTCATATCTTCTTTTCATCATCTGTGGTTATACACACACACACACACACACACACACACACACACACACACACACTCACAAGTAAACATACTGAGTCCCTGAAAATTACATGTATGTATATTTTCAAAGCAGACCACTTGGTACTGAACAACATAGGTGGTGTTCTCTTTCCTGGGAAGGACCACCTCTCCTAGTCCAAATTTTCCCCAGTTGTAGAAGAATTGGGATAGGGTTGAGACCTCAAGGTTTTGTTCTAGTCCAGTGTAGCATGTCTCTTGATGTTGTCTTATCCAGCTCATGCTTGGGTTTTCATGTTTGTGAGACTTTATGGGTACAGCTTTTAATAACAGACACAACTTCACAACAGAACCCATGAAACTCTTGACCTTTAAAATGTTTCCATGACCTCTTCTGCAATGTTACCTAAGGCTTATGTGGTAAAGGTATATCCAATAGGACTGGGCTCCACATCTCTGCAGTTTGATTGGTTGTGGTTTGATATAATAGTCTGTATCTGTTACAGAAAGGCGTTTCCTTGAGGAGGGATGAAGACAGCATTTATGTGTAGGTAGAAAGATAAATGTTTAGAGTTTATTGTTGGGTATTATTCTGGTTTAGTAAATTAGTAAGTCTAGAATCTGATCCAATAATTTCATCACAACTGAGACATCAGCTACATTTTCAGGTCTAGGCATGATATCGCTCTTTCCAAGTTAGTGATAGGTAATTTGATCAAGGGAAGAGGAAAAGATATTCTCTTTGGTGAAATTGAAGAATGTTAAAGCAGAAAGTGGGAAGGGGGAATTATGAAGGAGAATATCAGGATACAAGTGATCTGATATAAAAATTTAAAAATGGAGGGCTTATCAAGGAGGGGTAAAGATAAATACAGGAGTAGGAGGGATGGAGGGGAAATAAGACTATGAGTTACTAGAAACTTTATGATATTTAATATTAACTATTTATCCAAATAAAATTATAATGCATGTAATTTAGTGTACAAATATAAACTTTAATATACTTTTCCCATCTGGGATGATAGCATTCCCTCCAAGAGCTAAAGACCACACAACAAGAAGTATCCTTTTTATGAACATTGTTTATTTTGAAAAAATAAATATATAGATAAAGTAGTAGAGCAAGTTGTAAAGCTTCAAGCTCTAGGAAGTTTCATGTGCCTTATTCTCTAGGAAATACTTTCATTTAATACTCTAGTTATCTTCCCATAATTGCTTACAAGTTTTGATAACTGCTTCACCACTTTAGCCTTCAAAGGCCCAAATCCTGGTATCTCACACTCATGACCTGTGTTTTTGAGTGACGTTTCCTCAAAAATGAAACTCACTTTAAATAGAATCCAAGCTCACTAAATGCCAATGTCTGTCCATTCTTGCATCTCCAAATTTCTCACATTTTAAGTCTTATAACATTTGTATTCCAATTTGTACAACTTTCAAAGTCAGTGTCAATCCCAGACAAAATCCAAACCTTGAGAAGTGGATGTGTACAGAAAAACAAACACATGGCCAAGAACTTATTTGTAGTTGGTAATTGCTGGAAAAGGGAACATCAGTTGAACGGAAAACTTCTTGTCTCTTTGGGAAGTTAGTTATGTCAAATGATGTTTTGCTGGGGCACACAGGTGAAATGATATCTTGCTAAAGCAAACATGTGAGAGAATGTTTTCATGAAGCAGACACAAGTGAAGGGATGTTTTAATATAGCAAACACATGAAAGGACCTGAGACAAAGGAGTATAAATATGACCCCATAGACAATGGGAGATGAGCACTGAGTGTTGATTTGGTTTTTTCCACTTCCCTATCTTCACTAAAGACACACATGTATTGGTGTTCCTTACATAGCATTTTTGAGCTCAACTTGTAGTAATGCTGCCATTGAGAGCCACTCTCGCAAACACTGTTCATGAGGTCTCTGCCACAGCTTGGTGCCTCCAAAGCCCTATCCTAGGCCAATTGTCAAGCCTTCTTGTTTCTTCAGGATTAAACAACAGCCTGGTGTCTGCTTGCTGAAAGGACTGGACTATAGCTGCTGGTTTGTGTCTGGTGTCTGCCTACCTAGAGGACTGGTCTGCAGCTGCTGAATCATATTTGGTGTTTGCTACAGGACTGAACTGCTGCCAAAGAAGATCAAGCTTGCCTTTTAATAAAATATAGTTGAACAGGTCCACTTTCCCCTTTTCATAATAACTGATCTCTTCCACTACCTCTGCTGCGTGGTGGGTTAAAGGAGAGATTGAACCCTTATTAAAAATAGGTGGCAAGATATTTATGCCTGTAGTCAGTTTTCTCAAATGGATGAATATCATTGGCTATATCAGTGGCAATCCAGAGGAGCTCACATACCTAGGATAGTAGGCACGTGCGCATGCGCGCACGCGCACGCTCGCGCGCGCGCACACACACACACTTGTTGATGCTGCCGTTTTGGTAATTCCTATCTTTTTTATTTGTCTTTTTTTTGTTGTTTCATTGCTTCCTATTTTCTTTGAGAAAGAAAGTGAGAAATTGGGAAGGTAGGGACATGGGAAGACCTGTAATGAGTTTGGAGGATGGAAACTAACCAAAATATATTGTATACATTTTTTAAATAAAAATATTAAGGAATCAAAAAGGCAAAAAATGCTTCATTTTGAAATGTAATGAATGATAGTCTGGCTGCATATATTTAAAAAAAAACTAGAAATATTTGTTCCATGCATTCTTCAAACAATTGTATAGTCTAGAAAGGTTTAAGAATCTCAGCCATAATTATATTTGTGCATGTGCACACACACACACACACACACACACACACACAAAACCACACACAAAGAAAGCATACACACTGCACACATGGACATATATGCATATATATCCAGTGTTACATATCATTAAATGATAATATGTATGAATTTTCTTCTATTCACATTAAAAAGAAAATTAAATAATTAACATTATTTACCCAAAAGATTTAACATTAAATTTTTCCTCCATCTTTTATTAAATTGGGTATTTTTATTTACATTTCAATTGTTATTCCTTTCCGGTTTCCAGGCCAACATCCCCTAACCCTTGCCCCTCCATTCTACATGGTGTTTCCTCCCCATCCTCCCCCATTACCGCCCTCCCCCCAACAATCACATTCACTGGGGATTCAGTCTTGGCAGGACCAAGGGCTTCCCCTTCCACTGGTGCTCTTACTAGGCTATTCATTGCTACCTATGAGGTCAGAGTCCAGGGTCAGTCCATGTATAGTCTTCGTGTAGTGGCTTAGTCCCTGGAAGCTCTGGTTGGTTGGCATTGTTGTTCATATGTGGTCTCAAGCCCCTTCAAGCTCTTTCAGTCCTTCCTCTGAATCCTTCAACGGGGGTCCCATTCTCAGTTCAGTGGTTTGCTGCTGGCATTCGCCTATGTATTTGCCTTATTCTGGCTGTGTCTCAGGAGAGATTTACATCCTGTTCCTGTCAGCCTGCGCTTCTTTGCTTCATCCATCTTATCTAGTTTGGTGGCTGTATATATGGGCCACATGTGGAGCAGGCTCTGAATGGGTGTTCCTTCAGCCTGTGTTCTAAACTTTGCCTCCCTATTCCCTTCCAAGGATATTCTTGTTCCTCTTTTAAAGAAGGAGTGAAGCATTCACATTTTGGTCCTCCTTCTTGAGTTTAATCCGTTCTGTGCATTTAGGGTAATTCAAGCATTTGGGCTAATATCCACTTATCAATGAGTGCAAACCCAGATGCCCTTCAACAGAGGAATGGATACAGAAAATATGGTACATCTACACAATGGAATACTACTCAGCTATCAAAAACAATGACTTTATAAAATTCATAGGCAGATGGATGGAACTGGAACATTAAAATTTTTGAAAGGTAGTATATGTCATTTATCTACTACATCCATCTCCATAACAAATGTGTAGATGATGTGATATATACTCAATAATAGTGCACCAAATTTTAAAGTAATAGACATAGTCAGTGATTAACAGTGATCTTGGACCGTTTCATACAGTTATGTAATGTATTGTGGTAATATGTTCACCCCTTCGTTATCCTCTTGGAACTTCCTCAATCCTGTGCTCAATTCCTTCGTCTCCAACTAATCTTTCTCCTACCTAAGGCAATTCACTGAACTGGGGCAAATAGTTATGTTTAATATGCTCTTGGATTTTAGTAACACTCATGGATCATGAAGCTCTATTTAGGAGAAATTCTTGATATTTAACATGAATGAAAGACAATAGAATACTAAACAATGACCTTCTATGGAAATGTCCACAATGTTTATGAGCAAAGGGACAACTCTGATCCCATATTCGAGACAGTTTCCCAATTCAAATGCATAGCTATTTTAATTTGTATTCTCTTTCTGAAGTTAATGTATGCCATTTTAGTTGTCATTTTCAGGAAAATCAAAAACAAAACAAACAACAAACAAAAACCAGTCCTATTAGTTTGTGTATCTTTCAAAGGGAAAGTCATAGAGAAGGCTTTGCACTACATGCCCCACAATTTATGTCAGAATATATGGCTGGGAATCACTAGATAACGCTGCCCCTGCTGGTTTGTATTGATTGAACAAAATGCATTTCATTAGACTACCTTCAAAAACTTTATTCGAAATGCTCTATAGATTTTTCTAATTTCTGTAATTGCCCTTGAAACTTTGCCTGAATCTGTCAGTGATTAAACACGTGTGTGATGGGAGGGCAGCATTGGCTGCTGATTTGGTCATATTGATAATCATAATTGAAGACTCAGTATGATTTTAATAATTCACATTGATTGGGAATGCTCCCTGTGAGGCAAAATTTGAGTCTAACTGTGTGCTGGCTTCTTTATTCTTTCCATATGTAAATATGAATTCCCTGAAATTTGGTAAATTTCCCTTTACGTTTCAACTGTATCCATGGCAACTGCAGCATAGAGTCCTCTGAGGAAAATTCCAATGCTTGATTATGTGATAAAGCACAATTGGCAGATGCTGTTTGTCCCACTCCGGGGTTGAACATGAGGTTGACAGCTCTGCACTTTACATTTCTCTTCCGTTTAAAGATTTCCCAAAATAGAAAGCTCAGTGTCTGCCTTGGGACAAGGTCCTGTTTTCCCCTTATATTTTAGGCAAATGGAGACAAGGGCTTTACTTCAGTGTTAAGTTACTTGTATTCTATGTGATTCACTACTTATCAACCCACATAATATTTATAGGCACTTAAATTTTGGTGTACAAACACATGGTTGAATCATGATGCTATAGCTCTGCAGGGATCATTGCTTCTGTAAGATGGTGAAGCAGCTCTAGTTTGACAGGTTCAGTCTCCACATTACATATTTAAGAACTCACACTCTTACAAAAAGGATTTTGCATATCTAATGACCTGGGTAGATCAAACATTTTTGTTATCCTTTGGAGGATGCAAATGAGCATATTTTATTTCTGCTACCAAAAAAAAGGCAATTTTCTGATTACCAAATAGTGACAATGGTTAATAAATTCAGTAAATCAATTCTGAAACCATTAAGAATAAAAAGCAGATATCTTTAATCATAGAATTTCAAACATTGTGGTAAACATTTCAAATTATAACTGCACAACCTTTTTTTTTTCATTAGAAATTAAAAGCAGAAAGAGTTGATTTTAGAAAATTATTTTATTTACTTGAAGTATATATGTATAACAGGGAATTAGTTTATGCATTTAGTGTGTTTGTGTCTGTGTGAGTATGTGCATCTGTGTGTAGCCCTGTATTTTGTGAGTGCTGCAGCGTGCAAACAGAGGTCAGAGGATGACTTCTGGAAGTCATTTCCTTTTCCTTTTTTCCTATTGTCATGTGAATTCCCAGAGGTATAATGCAGGTTGTCATGGAGATTTCCATTGAAATATTGAATTCATTTAAGCACCATGAAAAACATGAATAATAAAATAGAAACCAATCATTTGAATCGTTTGTCAATTACTCTTTATAATATACGCATTCTGTTCATTTATTTTTGAAAACTGGAATAATTACACAATTGTCCTTTTCCCCTTCTTTCTCCAAAACTTCCCATCTTTCAACCTTCTTGCTCTTTTTCAAATTCATGGCCTTTCTTTTCATTAGTCATTATTATATTCATATATTTTTATGTTTTTCCATGTCTGTTCCTAAATATAACCTATTCAGAGTTCTTTGTCTTATCCATATGCATATTTTCTGAGCTGACAAGTTGGTATTGCAAAGCAATTTGTATGTTCTTCCAGAGGGGAAGAATATTTCCTATTCTCAGGCTTCCTTACTTGCCTTTAGTGCTTTATGTAGGACCAAAGCCTCCTTGCTGAACTTTCCTCCCTCTACTTTGACGTGTCTGTTCTTGTCATTGTTCAGATCGTGTCAGGCATGGTGACAGTGAGACCTTATGGGCCTAGCTTCTGACATCCCTAGGAGACAGCCTCTCAGAAAGCTCCCTCATCTTCTTGCTCCTACAAAATTTCAACTACCTCTCCCACGGCGTATGCCAACTCTTACATGTGGGACTTCTTTGAGCAATAATTCTACAAAATGGAAAAAGGAAAACTTAAGTCTTCTTTTCTCTTGTGCTGTTGAAACTGTGATTGTTTATTTTATTTTATTTATCTTTTTATCTATCTGTTTATGTGGTTATGATGTCTAGGTGGATATATGCTGTCGTATGCATGCTGTGTAATTGAAAGGAGTAGGTTTGGTCATGACATTCAGATCCTCCATCTGGACAGACAGCACCTTTACATCATGAGCCCTCTTGCCCAGCCGTGTTCTGAGCTTTGACATATCTAAAAATAGTAATGCTGCTACCAACATTTTACAAAGAAGCTATAAATAGCTATTCTTATTTTCTTTCAAAAATTTACTTTGTTATTTTGGGAAGTTCATACGTGAGTAACGTATTTACATCATTTAAACCAAACATACTGCACTAATATGTATCATAAAAGTATACACACACACACACCTCCTGATGAGTTCACTTTGTTTTTGCTCATAAGGATTCATGCTTATGGATGGCCACATTTAACCTACTGAAAATCTCATCCATAGAGAAGACTAGCCATGCCTCTTTCAGCAGACATTAATTGGCTATAGTTCTTAATCTCTGGGCCATACCTTCTTTACTCATAACTTGACTGAGAATAAAATATCTTCTACATGATCAGATAAGTGCAAATGGTAGTTTTGTCATTTTTTGGTTATTTAATGGATGTTATAGATATTATGTTTTAAAGAAAATCTGTGTGCATCATTCTGAAAAAATAAAATTAGCTATAATGATATATGTCTATATACATATAGTGATATGGTTTAAGGAAACCACAGCAAATAATGTTGCTGTGGCTTTCCTTTCTGATAATGGCAAGCTAGTCAGGGTGAGACAGTTCTCTCAGAATCTTCAACAATAATAATTGGATCTTTAAAGCAACAGCGCGTAAAATTCATGAATTGACTCGTATATCATTTTGTCATTCTTAAATTGCAAATTTCCTTGTTTTTTGAGGAGTCTTTTTTTTCTTTCTTTCTTTCATGATGTTTGTTCAAAAAAGGGGTCCTAGTTCCTTAGTCTTATGATCTGTTGATTTGTGTCTAGAGTTTTAGAAGCTGCACCTTATGCAAGAGTTTTCAGAATGAGTATAGTAAGAAAAGGGAAAGATTAATATATGAATATAGCTAATCAATTCAAATGTATTATGATATAAAATATTTGTTAATATAATTTTTATGTATTAAAAACTGAACCTAATAAAAATTCATATTTTAAAATACACTGCTAATATTAAACTTTCTAATTTTAACAAATGGTAATAGTCTAACTGCCAATCTGCATGTAGAAGAACACAAATTGATCCATTATTATCCCCTTGTAAAAATCTAAATCCAAGTAGATCAAAAACCTCGACCTAAAACCAGATATGCTGAATCTAATAGAGAAAGTGGGAAAGAGGTTTAAATACATTGGCACAGAAGAAAATTTGTTGAACAGAACACCAATGGCTTGGGCTCTAAGATCAATAACTGACTAATGGGACCTCCTGAAAATGAAAATCTTCTGTAAGGCAAAGGAACCTGTCCATAGAACACAATGGCAACCAATGGATTGGGAAAAGATCTTTACGAGCTGTATATTCGAGAGAGTTAATGTCCAAAACATACAAAGAACTCAAGAAGTCAGATTCCAGAAAACCAAAGAACCCAATTAAAATTGGGCTACAGAGCTAAAAAGTAATCCTCAACTGAGGAATATCGAGTGGGCTAATAATTAAAGAACTGTTAAACATTTTTAGTTATCAGGGAAATGAAAATCAAAATGATCCTAAGATCCCGCCTCAAACCAGTCAGAATTGCTAAGATAAAAAACTCAGGCAACAGAAGACAGCCGTGAGGCTGTGGAGAAAGATGGACATTCGTCCATTCCTGATGGGATTGCAAGCTGGTAAAACCACTTTAGAACAAATCTGGTAGTTCTTTAGAAAATTGGAAATAGTTCTACATAAAGACTCAACTATACCATTCCAGGGCATATACTCAAAAGATGCTCCAAACTGTATCAAGGATACATGCTCCACTATGTTCATAGCAGCCTTATTTATAATAGCCAGAAGTTGGAAACAACCCAGATGTCCTTTAACAGAGGAATGGATACAGAAAATGTGGTACATCTATACAATGGAGTACTACTCAGCTATTAAAAATGATGACTTCACAGACATTTGTAGGCAAATGGATTAAGCTAGAAAATACCATCTCACGTAACGTAACCAGACCCAAAAGGACATACATGGTATGCATTCACTGATAAGTGGATATTAGCCCCAAATCTTAGAATACCAATGGTACAAGTCACAGACCATATGAAGCTTAACAAGAAGGAAGACCAAAGTGTGGATGCTTCAAACCCATGTAGACTAGTGAACACAATTATGACAGGAGGCAGAGGGAGGGGAGATTTGGGTGGGAGAGGGAGAGGGGAGGAAAAAATAATGTCATGGAGCAGGATCATGTATGGGAAGAGACACAAGAGAAGTCCAGAGGGCGAAGAGAATTAATAGAAATAAATAGCAACAGGGGTGGGGGACTTGATAATCCACTAGAAACCAGGGAAGAGAGAGGCTCCTAGAACCCAATGGGGATGACAGTAGCCACAAAAAAAAAAAAGAAAAGAAAAGAAAAGATAAAGAAAAAGAAAAACAGCAGGGAAACAGAACCTGAAGAGACCATCTACAGTAGATAGACATGACCACCTCCAGTGCAGTGATGGGGCCACCCACCCATACCCATCTAAACTTTTTAACCAGGAATTTTCCCTGTTTAAATGAAATACAGAGACAAAAATGGAGCAAAGGTGGAAGGAGAGGCCATCCAGTGACTGTCCCATTCCATCTTCAGACACCAAATCGCAGCACTCTGCTTGCAGACAGGAGCCTGGTATAGCTGTCCTCTGAGAGGCTTTGCTAACACCTGAATAAGACAGATGCAGATAATCACAGCCAACCATTCGACTTATCCAGGGGATCCTAATGGAAAAGTTAGGGGAAGGCCTCAAGGAGCTGAAGGGAATTGCAACTCCATAGGAAGAATAACACTATTAATTACCTGGACACTTCAGAACTTCAAGGGACTAAACCACCAACCAAAGAGTATACACTGGCAGGTTCATGGCTCTTGCTACATATGTAGCAGAGGACTGCCTTATCTAGCATCAGTGGAAGGGGAGGTGCTTGATCCTGTGGAGGCTTAATACCCCCGAGAACCGGGATGCTAGAGGGGTTAAGCAGGAGTGGGTACGTAGTTGACAAGAACCTTCATCTCTATGAGGGAAAGGGGATGGGGTAGGGGATTTGTGGAGGGGACACCACAAAGGCCGATAACATTTGAAATGTAAACATGTAAAATCATTAATAAATTTAAAGAAAGGAATCATTCTTAGCCGCACAGCTGCCGTGAGAATTCTCAGATTATGTGTTGAGCTGCCTACAAGCTGAGAGGTTGCTTTGCACTGTGTGACAACCCACTCATATCTGTTTCTAAGTGGGATTTTATGTTATACAGCTTCTTTGCAATCATTTCTGTGGCTTTTAAGTAAACACTTACCCATACTACTATTATTAACTCCATTTCAAAAGTAATCTGATTGGTTCACCGAATTGGACAATAGTTCTTTCATAGTTTCCATTTCGGAAAAAAAAAAAAGAGTTGTGTATGCATGTCGATACATGTGTGTTTGTTTGTGTAGAAAATCTGTCCTACAATACCCTCTCCTATCCATCGGTGACTGTCATTTGTATGCGAGATGGAAGAGAACTTTAATCTAGAGAAACTGCATTGTTCTATCCCTTGTTAAATGGGAAAAATCCAATAATGCATAATTAAAGATGAAATATAAAATGTCTAAATTTGTATAAATACATGAAAATTTTCTCATAGTAAGGGACAGTTTTATGTATAAATGAATCCTGTATAGATGTGTCTTTAAAACCTAAACGCAAAGATGTGTGTAATTGAAAATCTGCAAGTTATCAGATTTTTGTAGTACATTTCCATGGTTACTTAAAGATCAACACTTCTTTCGTAACACCTCTCTTTTGGTTTAGGAGAGGTTGTAAGGAAAACACTTACTCATGTACATCAAAATGAGCAATTGTGATTTAAAATCTTTCTATATTTGTGGAGCCAGAGATTTCAAAATTTGGTTAGACATAATTTGCAACAAATTAATCATTTATTACTAGTGTTTTTTAGCATATACTGAAACACTAAAGTTTAGATTAACAGTAGTTTTGCATACTGTTGCTGGGAAAAGATCTTTGAACGTCTAAAGATTTTTCTTCAAATACACCTTACACCAATTTTTCTCAACCTTCTTATCATGACCCCTTTGAGGTATGAACAGACTTTTTACAGGGATTACTTAAGACCAGTAAATATTAAATATTAAATATTACCACTGTGAGCAGTAAAATTAAACTGACAAAATAGCAACCAAAATTAAGTTTATGATCTCACCCATATGAGAAGCATTTTAAAAGGTCTCAACCTCAGGAAGTTTGAAAACCACTGCCTTACAATGTTATTTCTCATCAAATTAAAAGAAGAAAAGGAAAATTTGCATCTCTATGTCTATTTTTTTCTGACTTTTATCTAAGCTAGTGCACAGTACCAAACCTGGTTGGCTGCATTTTCTTATAATTTTATGTTTCATGAGAAGATAATGATGTGTTAAAATCAAGTATACTTTGTTTGTATCACCAAATTTCTAACACTTTCTGCTTAATATATTTTAATGCTCGGTTATATGGCTCATAACATTTTATGACTGTGATATTTTCATTGTACATACTATTTTGTACCAATATAAAATGATGTTTTCTGTCTCCTTGAATGCTTTCTTCATTAACTATACCTTGTCTTAAATGAGTAGTTCAACTTTTAACTTTCCCTATTTCATATTACAACCTTGCCCATCCTGTTGTTTGGCTTTGATTTTTTTTTTTGTAAGGTTTATGTAACAAACCTTAAGTAGTATTAAGACATTTTTTGGTCATTGATCATTTTGTTTGTATACTTTATATCTGTCTTTTATAATAGTGTAGGATATGCATTGATATTACTGACTGGTTTATCATCTTCTTGCACTTGATTATAATTCCAATTATTTGAATATTTGAATATTTACAGATTTTTTAATAATATTAATTATTTGGGTTTTAGATTTTATTGTAATATTTTGTGTCTACTTTTTTTTTCAGAGCTGGGGACCGAACCCAGGGCCTTGGGCTTGCTAGAATATTTTGTTTCTAAAGTGATTGATGAACTAACTACATATGTTATAGCTATCATTTTTAATTATAGTCATTTCTTTAAGAATTATCCTATTATATTCTCCTATATTATCAAACTTTACATAACTTACATATCTTGGAAAACATTACACATGCACATTTTCAAAAATTTAATAATTAATTAGCAGTAAATGACCATAAAATTAACCTGCAGTCACAAAAACATTTGAGTTTTGCTTCCATTGTTCTAATTTTTCTTTTGATATATGCTTTTCTATTCTAAGATTGATTTGTTAATTGGACCACTTATTCTCTGTTATTTGACTGATTGGTGCATTTTTATCCTTAATTACTTTTATAGAAAACAATCTTCCTTTAAAATCTTTAGTGAATGATTTTAAACACTCTTAAAATTTCCCTCAATTTTAGAAATTGAATGGAATGAAATATTTCCTTTCTTCTTCCTGGCAGGAGGAACTATTAGGATGTTTTGAATCTGTTAATTCTGCATGAGGGCATTGTAGCTGAATTGGTGTATTTGCAGAATTCATATTTCTTATTGAAATTTGAAATTATTTTTTGGAGAATTATAACTGCATATTTTCACTGACTTTGTTTTCATTTATTATATAGTAATTTTCTACTTTTTGCATTATTATTTATGAATTCAGTGAAGGAGAAATAATTTTTTTAAACGAGAATGAGAAATAAAACTCTATTTCAATGTATGCATTTAGGTGTTGGCATTATCTTATATCTGCATGACATTCTATACTGCCTAAACTATAAGATGATCTGAAGTAAGAGACCAACTTTGTTATTTTAGTCAGATCCTATATCAATACAATTTGTAAAAGGTCAGGGAAAATAGGTCAGTGTTTGGGCACTGGCCAGTTCAAGAGTCAAGAATCAGCTCCCAGAATTAGAAAGGTCATGCATCAAATTATATTTAACTGGCTATAAAGCTGTGATTTCATAGTTGCTTCTTTCAGAACATTGCAACAATGACTTTATCCTGATGAAATATTTCTTGCATTTAGTTTAGAAAGTGGTTTTATATGCTCTAACTACTTATTTCCATATATATTTGCATCACATTTATCAAGATAAGTCTCTCTCTCTCTATTCCCCTAGGCCCCATTTTTAGGATAATATATCTAGTGCTACAACAGATCACTAGCAGTATCCTCCCCTCTCATCTCTCCCCAGCTCTTGTGGAGCCTGCAGACCATGCTCCCACCCCACCCCCCACTTTCCTGATCCTGGATGTGATCTAGCCTTCAACTTGGTCAGACACCTCCAGTTCAACCAAAGAAGGTCACATTAAGACCTTGTTAAACCGAATAACTGATGTTCTAGAACCATTCCTGGAAAAGAGGTTTGGACCTACATTATAGAATAACAGATCTTAATTATGCTAGGATATGGCAGATAATGAATTGCATATGTTTGCTCCTATAAACCAGCCATTTTCAAAACCTAACTTTGTGTTCTAATTTGAGTAATGAGATATTTTGTCTACTTATAACAAGTTGTGTCAAAATTATATAAGATAGCAACTGCTAGCAGAAAGTACCCTATCCTTGGGAGACAACAACAGCATACAGTGGAGAATTTCTTTCAGTTGGAAAGAACTAATATAAACTGAAGACAAATTGCTTAGTCAGATGTGTCTGATCATAACTGCCTATGATATAATGATGGTTGCCATCAAAACATCTGTTAGTTAAGCCTGGTTTTCAACTTATTTACAGACAATGGATTTATATTTAGTATATAATCATAGCATTCAGTGTTATGTATTTGGTTTGGAATGGTACCTGACGTTGTAAACATTTACTAAGTCCGTGTCTCACTGATATGAGAAGGAATTTAGGGCTCTCCAGACAAAATCATTCCTATAGATTACACTCTGCTAATGGAATTGTTAAGGATTTTAAATTATAACCTACTTCAGAATTGTGCAGTTTATTAATTTAATTTTCATTAAAACATGGTTCCAGGCTGGAGAGATGGCTCAGCATTTGGGGATAGGTATTGGTGTTATTACAGAGAACCCTAGTTCCTAGCATCTACATCAAATCAGTTATCTTTTAGCTACCAGAAATTGCGTATCTGTAGCAAGTGATATCTTTGTCCTCCACAGATTTCTGTATTTCTATGCACATATACATATGAACACACACATAAATATAATTAAAATACATACAAATAATTTTTAAAAAAATATGGCTCCTATATTTCACTTCAGTAGTCAAATCAAAGAGAATTCAAAATAATTCGTCCATATTTCCTTGATGTCTCCTAATCAACTAACTTGAGAGTTTACTCTGAGCATTTTTTAAAATTGTATTTATTTATGTATTTATGTATTATTAGGTATTTATGTATATATTTATGTATTGATGAGTATCCTTTCTCATCACATTTGATAACTTTAGGTTAAAATTCTATTTTATTGATATTAGGATGGCAAGTCCAACTTGTTTTTTGGGACCATTTGCTTGGAAGAACCTTTTCCATCCTTTTACTGAGAAGGTGTTGTTTTTTTTTTTTTTTTTTTTTTTTTTTTGAGGTGTGTTTTCTTGTATGCAACAAAATGGAGGACCTTGTTTGCATATTCAGTCTTTTAGCTTATGTCTTTTTATAGGTGAGTTGAGACCATTACCATTGAGAGATATTAAAGATAAATGAATGTTGGTTCCTGTTATATTTGTTTTTGTAGGTGTCTTATGTACTTGTGGTTCTCTCTTTTTAGCTTTGCTGTGAGATGCTTAATATCTTGTCTTTTCTTTGGTGTAGGCACCTTCCTTGTGTTAGATTTTTTTTCCTTCTAGGATCCCCTGTTAGGGCTGGATTGGTAGATAGATACTGTTTGAATTTGGTTTTGTTCTGGAATATTTTGTTTTCTTCATCTACGTTGATTGGGATTTTTGCTGGGTAGAGTAGCCTTGGCTAGCATTTGTGTTCTCTTAGAATCTGGATGACCTCTGACTAGGCTCTTCTGGTTTTCATAGTCTCTGTTGAGAAGTCTGGTGTAATACTTTTCCCTTGCTGCTTTTAATATTCTTTTTCTGTTCTGTGTGTTTAGTGTTTTGATTATTTTGTGGCAAGAGATTTTCTTTTCTGGTCCCATTCGTTTGGGGTTCTATAAGATTTTTCTACCTTTCTGACCATCTCTTTCTTTAGGTTGGGGAAGTTTTTATCTCTGATTTTGTTGAAGGTTCTTTGAGCTAGAAATCTTCATTCTCCTCTACCATTTTTTCTTAGATATGCTCTTTTCATTGTGTCCTGTATTTCCTGAATGTTTTGGGTTAGGGTTTTTTATATTTTGAAATTTTCTTTGACAGTTGTGTCAATCTGTTCTAAGGTATCTTCTATACATAATATTCTCCCTTCTATCTCTTGTATTCTGTGGCTGATATTTACATATGTAATTCCTGACATTTTTCCTAGGTTTTCCATGTCCAGGGTTGCCTCCATTTGTGTTTTCTTTATTGTTTCTGTTTCTACTTTTAGTTCTTGGATTGTTTTATGCTATTTCTTCACCTGTTTAATTGTGTTTTCCTGTATTTCTTTAAGGGATTTATTTGCTTCCTCTTTAATGGTTTCTACCTATTTACCTATGTTTTCCCATATTTCTTTCAGCGAGCTATGCATATCCTCTCTAAAGGACTCTATTATCTTCATAAGAGAGTAGTTTAGGTCACCTTCCTGATTTTCATGTGTGTTGATGTATTCAGTGCTTGCTGTGTTGCGAGAACTGGGTTATGATGATGGCATGTATATTGGCTTCTGTTGCTTATGGTATTGCACTTCCCTCTTGCCATCTGGTTATCCCTGGTGTATACTGGTCTGGGTGACTCTGTCTGGAGTCTGCTTCTTTTGTCCCTGGGTTGCTACAGGTCTCCTGGTGTCCCTGCTGGATTGGCTGTAGCAGCTCTCCTGTGGGGCCTTTTAACTGGAAAGATTGAGATGGGCAGAGAAGCTGCTGATTTGTTGTCATGGCTACAGTAGATCTGGGAGACCTTCAGTCTGTTGGGTCTTCAGAGGAGCAGTCAAACTGTTATTCTGTGGGAAGCTGTTCTCCAGGTGAGGCTATGGACTGTGGTTTCTTTTACCATGTTTGCAGCAGAACCCCAGGAAGGCTTTCAGTCTTTTGGGTCATTTGCCCTGCATGCCACAGAATCCCTGGGACGTCTTCAGTCTGTGGTGTCATTTGCCCAGTTACCCTGTGTGCAGAGGTACCCCTGGGATGCCTTCAAGGTGTGGTATCCTGCGTGCAGCAGATCTCCTAGAAAGGCTATGGTATCAAATTCTCTGAGTGTAGCTGAATTTCTGATATGCCTCAGGATAGAACCTCTTCCAGGGAGCAGACTAGCTAGTCGTCTGTCCCAGCAGAAAGGACCAGGAAGACAGGGAGTGGTTTTTGGTGAGCGTGAGGGGAGGTTAGATGGGAGATGGTAGGTCCCTGAGTCCACTGGGCTTCTAGCCGTAGCTGTGGGACGTTGGGAGGGTTCTTACCAAATGCTATGAGTGCAGCAGATTCTCTGGTATCAGGATATCGCCTGAGGATATAGCCTCCTCTAGGGAGCAGACTATCTAGCAGTCTGTCCTGCTCTGAGTATTTTCATAGGAAAATTTATATAATATAATTGATTGATTATATTAGAATGATGAGTCTATTGCTAGGTAATATAAGCATCACTGATCAACCCATTCATTCATAATATATTATACATTAAATTACATATATAAATAAGTAATAAAACTCAACACTCAACAAGATCACAAAAGTATTACTCAATATTCACTTCAAGATATTTATACAATAGGTAATGTAGTAAAATAAAAGCTATTGTTTGTCATTCTCTAAAAGTTATGTAGGGGAACACCCATATAGAAGGGGAGGGCGAGGGGTTAAGGGGATGTTTGCCTGGAAACCAGGAAAGGTAATAACAATTGCAATGTAAATAAGAAATACCCAATTTAATAAAGATGGAGAAAAAAAGTTTTGTAGGCTGAATACAGATTATACAATTAGTCCTTATGAAAATTTGTCATTTTTCATTTATGAAAATAGTATAGAATAATTATTACTATGTTATTGTGGTATGAACATAATGAAAGGGAAATATTAATATACAATGGTCTAGGTAGACTGTGCAGGGAAAAAGCATAATCAGTCAAATTCACATGTATAAAATGAAAAGATTTTCAAGTAGTACTTTACCTTTATGTGTGAGTGTATGAATGTATATACATATGTATATATGAGTATTTACATTTGTTGAAATGAATGGACTGAACATGATTTTTCATTTCAAAACTCAAATCACCTATAATTTAATCACTGGAATTTTAGTTAAATTATTCTCCTGGTATACTTTATAATGTAGATGATTTGGAATGATTGCAAGAATGGAATACTACCATCCCATCAGTGTTTCATTTGATAGGTCTGTAAATGAAATCATGCACACTGAGAAGGTTAGTATGTGATTTTATACATTTGTTTTAAGATATTTATTTAATTGTTCAGATACTTTAATTTGTGAAAATGTCATACAGTATACATTGAACATACATTTTTTTCTCTCCCCTAACTCCTCCCATATTTGTTTCTCTCTATTCCTATCCTATTTATCATTCTTTCCATCTCATGTTAAAATCAAAACCCAAAGAAGACATGAAAGATGCAAAGGGCCAAAACCAACAAACCAACTAAACAAACAAAAGCCAAACAGGAAACAAATGAAGTCCAAAAGTACAGACCATCTACTCTACTGAATTTGAATCTACCTTGAAGTGTGGTTGATAATTTCAGTGATAATGCATGGAAGAATTTGATTATCCCTCTTCTATAATCCATGAATTACAGACAAGTTCATGTTTGTGCACAGTCATAATTCTTTCAGTGTCCTAGAATTTTGTCTTATTTGAGCTTCTGTAGGGCTAGAAAGGTATTGTCTCCACATAACTGGGTAACTTCATAAACTTTTATATTGGAAACTTCATGTGTTTTCTAATTTGGTAATTTCCTATTATTTATTCATCACAATATTCCATGTTCTCTCCTAGTTTCCCATGCTGCCCATTTAACCTTTTAATCCTACTTTTCTTTATATATTTCATAACATGATACATATTTCAACTTCTATGGAAGGTTCCTTTTTATCCACGGGTACCTTACTTACTACCAAACCTCTGTAAACATAATGAATAATACAAACCTATATGAGACTTAATAGCTAATATTGTTAAACAAGAGAAAACATGCAATGCTTATTTTCCTAGGTCTAAGTTACTTCACTCAGGATGATGTTTCCAGCTCCATTGTTTTACATGCAAGTTTCATTTTTCTAAAAAATAAAAAAAAGGTTTCTTTTGTGTATTTGTACAATATTTTCATTATTTGTTCCTCAGCTGATGGACATTTATGCTGTTTCCAACTTTTGCATTATTACTATTATTATTATTATTATTATTATTATTATTATTATTATTATTATTTCTGGATGCATAGCAATTTCTCTTTCTTTCTTTCTTTCTTTCTTTCTTTCTTTCTTTCTTTCTTTCTTTCTTTCTTTCTTTCTGTCGTTCTCCCTTTCTTTCTCTCTCTGAAATGCTGACCCTCTCCTGGTCTCCCTCTCGCAGAGTCACTCCCTCTTTTCCTCTGAGCGGGTGCCCCCAGGTGTCCCTTTACCTTTGTGCATCAGGTCTCTGCAGGATTATGTTCAACTGAATTCTATCCCACAGAGGCCAGACGAGACAGTCCTGTTGGAAATATAAACTAAAGTCAGGCTACAGCTTTAGTTACAGTCTCTTCACCAGTTGTTCAGTAGCTGTGTGGAGCTGCATGTCCGCTACACATGTGCCACAGTTTAAGTCTAGCTGGTGTATGGTCTTTGGTTGGTGGTTTCATCTCGGAGAGCTCCTGGAGGTCCAGGTAATTTTTGGACTCTGTTCGTCTTCCTATAGGGTTCCTATTCTCTTCAGGGCCTTCAATCCTTCCTCCAACTCTTCTATAACAAGTCAACCCTCTCTCCATGGATTGGCTATGGGTCTGCATCCTTTTCAGTCAGCTGCTAGGTAGAGTCTCTCAGAGGATTGTTAAGGTCCTGTTTGCCAGCATAACAGAATATCATTAATAGTGTCAGGGATTGGTGCTTGCACAGGGAATGGGTCTCAAATTGAGCTGGTTATTGGTTGGCCATTTCTTTATCTCTGCTCAGTCTTTGTCCCTGCATTTTTTAAATCAAATTTTGGTTTGAACATTTTGTGGGTGAGTTGGCATCTTATCCCAAATTCTGGTTCTTGGTGAAGCTAAAAAACCTTCGATGCAGCAAAATATACTATCATTTCAGCTAAGATACAGACCATAGGAAGGTTTAGATTATAACATTTACTAAATACAAATTTGGCCATTGCTTAATATCTAGACTATGCAAATAACTAAAAAACAGAATTGCTAGAAAACAAAAAATCTAATTAAAAAATGAAGTCTAATAATAAACAGTTCTCAAAAGATGAAACCCACGTGGTTTAAAAGACATCAAAAATATTCATCACTCTTAACTATTAGGGAATACAAATTGAAACCACTTTGATACTTCCCAGTATCCCATTCAGCATGGACACAATATACGAAAACAGATAACTGCAGATGCTGAAGAGCATGAGGGAAAGCAGAACACCCATTTATTAAGGTTGCTCAGATAGCTGAAAATAGAGCTACAAAATTCAGCTCTACCACTATTATGCATCTACAAAAGGACTCTACATTTTAATATAGAGGCACTTGCTCATCCATGTTCACTGTGAACATTATTATTGTATAATAGCCTGAATTTCCATAAGCTTAGATTTTTCAAAACCTACTTTCTTTAGCATTTGTAAATGCTTCTACATCCCTTCTAGTCCACTAACCAGAGGTAGGGGCGAAATAAGGTTAATATGAAAACAGTGTTGTGGAACTGCTTAGAAGTAATTCTTTAGGGTAATTCCACTGTGTTGTCTGGATACCAATCAAGTCTAATAACAAACCCCAAACAACAGTCAGTCACTTGGGGGCAGGGTTCTGCAAAATCAGCTAAGCTCCAGCAAAACGACAAGAATCTTAGGAGAAGTTCATTGGTGTGCTTCTCTCTATGAAGTGAAGTCCAGGGAAAAAGTGAAACCAGTGATGTGTTGCATGGCCAGAGAATAACTGCAAAGCACTGAACTGCTAGTGAAGATCAGCAAAGACCAGCCTAGCTTTGGATGGTGTAGCAATGTGTGAGTGTCCTCTCCCTATTTGTGGGGTCCCATTTATATACTCTTTCCAAACATCATGCACTTTCTCAAGCATCCACTCCAGCAAAATACCACACGCCTTCTCACATGTCTGCTTCAGCCAAACATTCACAGGACAACTTCCAGAAAAAACATCACGTGACGCTATGGAGTTTCCATGGAAACTAGAAATTTCCACTTCAAGTTTCTGTATTTTATATAAACTCAGTCCCTGATATTCTAATTTTCTTTTCAAAAGAAAATGGGAAAAACACTTGACTTGTTTACATTACTATTTTATTTATAGGAAAATACCATCCTATGTGTCTGGTCTACATGTGATTTAGAGGTATCCATGCCTACCGTTTCTATGTGTAAGATCAAGGAAAATATTTTATTTTGTCAAAATGTGGGGTTTTCAGAAAGATTAACCAACATTGACACAGGTTTGTTAATTTGGAAAGTATAACTGTTTAATAGAATTATTCCAGGAAATTATTCACACAGGAAAAAGAAGTTCCCATGAGGAGGAAAAGTGAATATTATAGTTAAGAGAATAATTCTAAGCAATTTATTTAGAAGTAATGAAAATTATGCACTTAGGTACTTTTAACACACTTTAGTCTATTCTCTTGAGTATATTATAGCCTAACCCATGTCTTGGGTGTGTACTATCCTTTTTTTTTGCACTTCTTTGTGTGTGTGTGTGTGTGTGTGTGTGTGTGTGTGTGTGTGTGTGTGTGTGTGTGTGTGTCATATCTAGGTCCCTTAGTCCATGAGCTTAAATCTGTGGTAACATCTTCTTCTTAAGAAACTCCAATATTAATGTCAATTCCCTCACCCTAAATTTTCAGTAGTGGATTTTTTTTGCATGTCAAATACAATGCACCTTAATTTTTGAGGACACTTGAAAGTGGCAAACAAGGTTAGATTTGTGAAACATCTCTTCCCTAAACCTCCCGAAGCCTTGTATCAGATACAAATTTACTTTGTTCATTTCAAATCATGCAAATGAAATTGGAATTTCACTGTGTTTGCAAGGAAAATGCTCAGTGTCATAATGTGAAGCAAAGCTAAGAAAAGTCAGTTGAAATGTTTTTATTTTCTAACAGCTCCAGTTGTTCATGCTGCCTGTTTTTCATTGCACTTGGTCCCAAAGGAAGCAAGAAATGCTGCTGAATGATTTTTTTTTTCTGCAGTGGAGATGAGTGTATTCAGTGTATGAAGTGCTGACCAGTGTGCTTGGAGGACAGTAAATCTGCACTTAAAAATAACCCTGGAAAATGATAAAAGAAAGAAAATGCTGAGTAAAGACATCAAGAGCATGGTGTGCATGGTACACAAAGATGTAGAAAGCCCTCATCCAAGCACAGGCTAATGAACCGAGCTGTGCACAGTGATGATAACATGGCACTCAACGATGTGATCCAGCTATGACATTCATCTAAAATAGTGATTATCATGGTATCCTATATCATAAAATGTGAATGTAATCAGTGCTATAAACAAAGAAATTATATTTCTGTGTATATTTATGTATATGTGTATGTATATATGTTTAGGTTGATGTCATTATGCAGGTGAAGGCATGTATAGGATAGAACAAGACCTGTCATTGGATGAGAAGGAAGGATGGGCAGGAGCAAAGTTTTAGAAGCAAGAGAGGGGCCTGAGGGAAAAGGAAGAGTTGGGAAAACATGGAGGCAGATGTTAAGATTCTTCTCCATGCATAGATACAGGTTGTTTTGACTATTTTTAAGGGATAGGTGTGTATACGATTCTGTGCTGTCTAGATGAGCAAATTATATCTTATCAAGTGGATCAGAGGTTATTGTGTGGTGTGTTCTTTCATGTGGCAAGTTAATTGAGTTCAAGAGAGGATATGGTGGTAGGACACACTGGGCCCACCTTGGAATTAGGTGTATATGCTGGCATGGTAACAACCCACCAAGGGGGCTTTGAGTGAGGACAGGGCAGCTTGGCAGGGTGCTGTGCTGGAATAGTTGGGCCACCTCACAGGTCAGACAGTACTTGTGGGCAGCATGGAACTGCTGAGATAAATTAGTTCTAATTTCAATGACCCAATGGATTTGGAACTGGCTAGAGAGCTACCGCCAAGGTAGGCCCAGGAACCATTCTGATTTTTTTTTTAACTACAACATGTATGTACAAATGAAACAATAAGTTAATTGGACTTAAGCTTTTATTTCAGGTACAAAGTTCCACTTTGGAAGAGAACAGCTAATTCCATATCAGGTCTTTCCGACATTTTTCTGTATAAGCTTCTACCATTTATAGATCAGAGTGCTATGCTTATTGATTAGGACAATGACTTCCAAGAGGTGAAAAATCTATCAGTCAGTCAGAATACATTTTTGGTTAAGATACCACTGGCCATCAAATTGTCTAATTCCAGGAGGGATCTATTTAAAACTGTCATAGGCAACAGCAGCAGGGTTATAGGTTTCTGTTTGTGTTTTTGATTTGGTTTAAGTTTGGAAGCCCTGATTTAAAACACAATAGGGGATTCCTGGGTAGGTGACCTATATCTTGCTCCATCTCCAAGGAGATTCTGTTACTAGGAAATGGAGGCTGGGAACTGAAGTCTGGAAAGTGTTGCTGAGAGAGTAGCTGAGGATGTCTGGAAACTGTTGGCTAACCCATTGTCCTCTGCTCAGATCATCTGGTCAGGCAGATTCTGAGGGCAAGGCAGTTTCTGGCTAGCTGCCTGAAGCCTGTTTTGTTGTTTATTTTTCCTACAAACTGACTTGCCTGTGCTTGCCTGGACTTACCCATTTCTTAGGCATAGTCTCTTAAACTGCCCATTTGAAGCCGGTCATGGAGTCAGCCTAGCCTTCTCAAAATCACTACATCAGAAGATAGGGATGAATAATGTGCTAGGCATTGAAGGTATTTACAGAGTGACATCACCAGTAATGAAAAATAGATGTAACTTAAATAATCCAACCATAAACCAAGAACTGTCCTTGATAGCAAATTATCTTGTTGGTATCTTAACTGATAATAACAAAAACAAAGAATACTTTTATTCCTTACTCTTTTATTCAATTTGTTCATTCCTTTTAACTATCAGTGCGTAATTCATGAACACATTCTCCATCAGTCACCCACCTGTTAGCCAATACCCACAGTACATCTGAAGAAACATTCCTCTTCCCAGCATTAGCAATTTATGTGGTTCTTGGAAAGCTTTAGTACTGCTTGGAAATATATCATGTACAGTGCTTGCTGGGTAGCCAACCATGGCCTTCTGAACAGACAGGGGAAATTCACAGGAGGGTAGTTATCCTCAGTCACATGTATGTCAATTTGACCCACTATGTGTCTTCTTTCATAGCCAAAGGTCATAGTTACCTCTTCTAAAGTGCCACTTGTAATTTTCTGTCATTATAACAAATTTTTAAGTTATATTATCATTAAATCAGTTCCATTTTCTTCCCCTTTTTAGTTCTCTTATCATACAACTCCTTATGTCTTTTAAATTTTCCAATCTTTTATTTAAGAAAATAATAACTATATATGATATGTTTTCTTTTTTTATTTGTTTTGAGACATTTTGTTTCACCATTCCTGTCTTCCTAAAATGTGTTCTTATGCCCAGCAGATGATCCCCAACAATTCTATGATAATCAATAATAATCTCAAATTCAATTTTTTCTATCATTAATTGATTTACTCAATTTCCATCCTCATCAACTGCAGCCCTTATCACTCCATTTATCCTAGTCCCACCCTTACAAACTTCTCTCCTTATTAAATCCTTCCATTCTCTACAGTGAAGAAGAAGTTACCCTTGGGTTCCATCCTGTCCTGGGATATCTAGTCCTAGCAGGACTAAGCACATCCTTTTCCTCTGAAGATCGATGATGCAGTCTGGTTAGGGGAAGAGGATCTATTTGTAGACAAAATGTCAAAGACAGTCCCTGTTCCAAAACCAGGGGACCACATGAAGGCCAAACTATATATTCACTACAAATGTGTAAGGGGCCAAGTTCCAGTTCCTTTGTGATCTTTTGTTGGTGGTTCAGTCTCTTTGAGCCCCATGGGTCCACATTAGTTAACTCTGTAGGTCTTTTTGTGTTTTTGATCCCTCCAGCTTACTCAAATTCACCCACCACTCTTCCACAATACTCCTCTAGTTCTGCTGATGTTTAGCTTTAGGTCTACATCTTTTTCTACCTGCGGATGGATGAAGCCTCTCAGGAGATGACAGTTCCTGTCTATAAGCATAGCAGAATGTCATTAATAGTTTCAGGGGTTGGCTGTCTCATATCGAATGTGGCTTAAGTTGGGAATGTCATTTATTAGTTGGTCCCTCAAGTTCTGCTCCATCTTTTAATAGTTCATCCTCTATTTAACTACAATTATTTATTAGAGTACCTGCAGACTCTGACAACAAGAGAATTCAACATTACCCACTCTGTTTGTGCTTTTTCCAGGAAGATTGTAGAGGTCTTATCTTGTGGCATCTCACATAGACACTGATATCACCATTTATCATGAATTGCAAATTTTATTAAGTGCCCTTAAATGATGATTGGGGAAAGCTAATAATGATCACCACAACACACCAAAAGTAAGCACATTCTCTCTACCATCTTTTAAAATATTAGTAATTTATTGCATTTTCATCTATAAAATGTTTTTTATTAAGTTTATTTTATGAAAACTCAAAGTAATTTTACATTGTTATTCTTTTAGGAAATTCTATCCTTTTATAGTATAAAATTATTATATAAGGGTATTCCACATGTCAGGGACTTGCTTGCCTAAAGTGGTCATTTACATAAATATCAATTAGCAACTACAGATTAAATTTTAATCAATTATCTTTCTATAGTTTGTGTTGAATGCTAAGTTAAAATGTAGGGTTATTACATTTTTAAAATATCCCATGCATCACATAAGATCATGTACAGCAAATGGTTTGGTGAATACATGTGCTTATATAATTACAGCATGACAGCTTGTGCTCATTAAGCCTCTCATGTTCCTTGAATAGTTTCCTATCTCTTCTGACAGAGTAGATGTTTTACATCAGTTTCAACGTCTTCTTGGAGGAAATGCTTTAAGTCTCAGTGCTTTGGATACGGTTTGATGTAATGGACATTTCTGCATTCTGCTACAATGTAGATAGATAACTTCATCCTAATAAAATCTTCTAAGTCTGGGGATGTTTTTATAGTCTTAAGGTTCCTGAAATATATTTTCTAGTGTAGCAAAAATAATTAGATCATCTCAAAGCACAGAATGGAAGCAAACAAGCAAAAAAGATGAATATACTTGTATGTGAAACTAAGAAAGAAGACAAATTATATAGTTAAGGGCAAAGCAAGAAGATAAAACTACCTCAATATTTCAAATAATGTTTTCAGTCTGATCCTATTCCTACTATGAATAAATTACCATGCCCAGCCAAGGGGGCACAGACAGGACTTAATCTTACATGTGGGAACTTTTCCAGGTGTACTGTTCCCTTCATGCCTGGTCTGAGGCATATAAGCGGCTCAAGTCAGGTTGAAGGGACTGCCTCAATTTCCGAAATAAGCCATTGTAATGTTATTATCTGGGAGTCAGCACACAGACAAAGGTGAACATGGGATGATCAAAAAAAGAAAGATAATGCAAAAATTAGCTTTTATTATTAAAACAAATTTTAAATGGTGAGAACTAGAACATGTCTGATTGCACTAATACTTAATACTAGTGTCTGATGGCCCAGTGTTAACAAGCAGGAGTTATTTACTATAGCCAGAACATCAGCTTTGATACTATCCAGCTTCCTGTCTTCCCCTTTCTCTGTCCTCTGGATCTGACTAGATGGACTCTTCCAAATGGGAAATGGTTCTGGGCTTATCATCCTTATTTTAGTCCTCCCCAGTCATAATCCCGCCTCTCTATGTGGACAGGTAGGAGGGATTTTTTCCCAAGAAGACCTGACATTCTTACCCGAATAAGAAACCTTTAGAAGCAATGATTATCCAAGCAGACTTGGCTTTTGTATTTAGTAAAGTTTGACATAGTCACAGTTAAAACTGAAGCATATCTCAAATTACTAGGCTAACTTTGAAAGAACTACAGAGATTCTTTATATACAACATGCCATTTTTGTTGCCTGTGGTGATGCCTTAGGGCTGAAAATCATAGTTGAGGAAAATATAACCATGTTTAGAATAATCCAATACAAATGCTTATCCTCCATCACCCACGCTTCTTTGTTATGCCTTGTTTTCCTGTTTTGAAATGTCTGATGAATTTGATGTAAGCTACTTTTTAAAATGTTAATTTAAAAATTTTACTTTTCTTTGCATCTCTGCTTTCCTCTGGTTGTGGAAAAAACACAAAAGCAAGCAAGAGAAAATGGACATGTCTTTTTTACAATTGCTTTCTAATGAAAATGTTGGGATTTAGTGAGCTATAAAATATTTCATTTTGTTCCTGAGTTCAGCTAGCCCTAAATTAAGTGAGGACATGATAGAGATATTTGCATTTGGCTGCATTCCTTGGCATGTTTTTTCCTGCCCCTAGAGGAAGAGACAAGTTGTCCGTTCGCACACATTCAGCATACAATGGCAGCACAGATTCAGAAGCCGTGGGCATTTGTCTCCAGTCCTGACCAGATCTGAGTCATAACTGGGCATGTGGTGTCAATTTCTTGATTCAGATGGGCTTCCTGCCTGTGGATTTCTTTGCTTCCGCATTTGCCTTACAGCTTCCCCACTGATTCATGCTTCTGTTTCAGTAAAAAAAAAAATCCCTGCTTTGAGAGGACTGATGTTTACAATGCCCTTTCTCAGGCAAAGCTTAGGGATTCACTTTTCCTTTCTGTCTGACTTTTTCAGACAAAGCTAATATGGTTCCTTGAAAAATGGCATTCCTAACCACTGATTTCTGCTCTATAGTAGTAGACAGACTTCCTGCTCATAGATGCCTTAGAGGTTGGTCTATCCTGAATAAGATCCCAGATAGAAGGCAGTGGGATATTTTTTTTTAAAAAAATTGGCAGTACAGTTCACTAACCTGTGTGATATCTGGGGCAAGGATGCAAATCGTTCTTTGGAGAGAAAGCACTGGGGAACACCATTCTAAATCACTTTGGGGTCCTCATCAAAGGCTCTGCAGCCAGTTGTGCCTTCATTCTCTGGTGTTAGGTTTTACTGAGTACTGTAACTTTTCTGACCTTTGCCTTGTCTCTCTCTATATCTTTACATATATTTCTCCAAGTCAAAAAACAATCCCAGCACTCCATATGTCTACAGAGGGCTAACTGAACCTGGAAACTTTATTCTTTGAGCCATCTAGATCTTCATGGGTGTTATCACAGAAAGAAAGCAGAAAGTAGCACATCTCCAAGGTGGACAAATGATACTTCTTCTTTTCTGAGTCTTTTCCCAGTTTCTGAGCTGAACTAATTTTCACTGCAACAATTATTTCCCTTTCTCGTCTGCTTTACAAACTTCCCCTCGCTAAGTAAGCTATATCAGGTCTAGATACCTCACAGTCACAAAACTAAGGTCACTGCTTAAGTATTTGTTATTTCATTCACAGTGAAAAATTAAGTTCTGTAGTTCTATATGCTCTATAGTTGCAAATCAAATAAAAAACTCCTTCCCTCGGAAGTCACATCATTAGAGAAGGAATGCCTAGAGTCGTTAATTTTTATGACTGCTGAAATTGACAAACAATGGCACTGAGAATTCAGTGTCCATTTTCTATTCATTCATATAAAAACTCCCAGTCGAAAGAGCTCAATGTGCAGCACTCTTAGAGAAATGCAGAATTATTATAGAAAGATGATGAGAGAAAGACTGGAAAGAGGGTCACTTCTACAACAATGAAAAGTGAAAGATGCCTTTCTTTCTGTGAGGTACACACTTCATTCTCCTGTTCCCTGAAAGCAATGATATGGGGGCATTTCTACAAAATACTAAAAGCAGCTCTTTACACGTTTTGCTTGATTCTAACTATTATTACTCTGGCTCCTTGGGAAATTAATCGTCTCAAATTTCACTTTTCTCTGGAAAATTCAGAAATGGGTAAAATAAGATAAGAGATAAATATACTTCATAACATACAGAATATAATTGTTTGTAGATGGAAGAAATTATCAATAGAATATTTTAATAAAATTAAAGTTTTGAAAATGAGACAGCTATGGACACTATATCTAATGGAAAGGTAAAATGTAATACTCATAGAAGAAGGAATTAAATTTTAAAGTAAAATACCAGTAAAGATTTGGAAAAACCAGATTATATGATGTGATGGTAGACATGAGGAGGTAATAATAAAATGATTTTACATAAAGGTGAAGCAGTAAATAAAGAAGAAAAGTATAGAAAGAAAAATTGTGGACCAAATTTGGTGGAAAGCACAAGTCTAAAAAAAGTCATTGCCCCTTATTTTTACTGTATTAGGTTTCAATATTAAATGACTGAATGTTTTAAAAAATATGAAATCAGGAAAGACAGGCAGTATGTAAAAATTTTCAGCTTCTCCTTCTAGGTGATATTCTTGTCAGGACATCAGAATATAAATCAATAATTTACTGATTGTATTCATTCAAAGCATCAAGCTTATTCAGTGAATTTGACTGCTTCAAGCCACATTAAACATAATCTTATCTCATCCCATTTAAGTTCTGAATTTGCATCATAAAACATAACAATGTTTAAATTCTTTGGCGAAGATTATATATATATATATATATATATATATATATATATATGACATAGCTCAGCTACAATGGAGTATGCACTCACACAAAACTGCACATGCTCTTTAATACTCTTTATTCACAGTGATGGAAATGCTCATTAAGCAAGAGCTGAACTTGGATCAATCCTCATGTTTTAAAATACCACTTTTCAAGTGTCTAGTAAAATACACAGCCTGTAGTCCCCAACAAAAACTACCAAAAGCAGAATCAGTTAGGGATAGTTCTGGTCATTTTTGAAGGTTTTTAGATCAGAGAGATGTATCCATAAAGCTGAAAGTTCACATGCTAGGAAAGGATATTTTTACCTCAGAGAATAAAAAGGGACGAGCTTGGCAAAAAGAAATGGGAAAGGTTTATATCTACTCATAGAACTCTACACAGGAACTTTACAGAGTCTATTAAGCATGGAAAAGATCAATGACAAAAAGGAATAACACAAAAATGTGTTTTTATTTAGATAAAAAAGAAATATAAAAGAATGCTTAGCAAACTAGTAACCAGGTTTCAGTTTTTCATGTGTGCATTTCCTACTAACTTCTTATAATTAGTTTGAAATGGAAAGGAATATGCATCAATTTTTACACATATTCTTACTATGCATTAAATTTTTAATCTTCATTCATATTAACCAATTATATTTATTTACTTCATAAGTCTCCTTGTAGAATTTCAAACTACATATGAGGCTATGTAAAGATCCATGGATTTTCAAGGCAAGCAGTGGATATTTGCATATAATAAAAATTAGCTTATATTGTTGATACAGATTCTTCATAGTAGTCAACGATCTAAAGCTTTATATTTAGCTAGAGTTTCATTGCTATCATAAAACACTGTGCCACTCCCTAAATACAGTCTATCATGAACAAAAATTAGAACAGGAATCCAAACAGGGCAGAAACATGTAGATAGGAGCTAACGATGAGCCCATCAAAGTTTGATGATTAACAAGTTGATCACATTAAGCTTTTCAGCCTGCCTTTCTTTTGTTTATTATTATTATTATTAATTTTTTTATTATTTCATTAATTTACATTCCAAATGTTGTCCCTTTTCCTGCTTTCTTATAATGCCCAGGGCAACCCTGCTCACAGCGAGCTGACCTCCCCACTCTATTAGTCACTAATGAAGAACACCATATGGCAATAAGTACAATCTTACACAGGTTCAAGCTGAAGAGGACCCCGGGTTATGCAGATGTTGACAGAGGCTCCCAACCATGAATAAGAAGCATTATGGGTACCTGCTGGACAAAAGAAAAAAAAAAAACAATTCCGCTTTCTCCAATGGAGCTCAACTGGGTTTATTAACCACACATCGAGGTAGGGACTACATTCAAGAATAGTTGGCTAACACAAAATGAACTCAGTGGTACTTTTGTAGATTTTTTTTTGTCTAGTTTTTCGCTATTAGGGATTAATTCAGAGGATTGCCTTGTCTGGCATCAGTGGAAGGGGAGTCCCTTGGTCCTATGAAGGCTCGATGACCTATCATAGTGGAGTGCTAGGGTGCTGAGAGGGAGTGGATAGACAGGTGGGGGAGCACCCTCATAGGGGCAGGAGAGTGGAAAGGGGGTAGGGGGTTTGTGGAGGAAAAACTGGGAAAGGGAATAACATTTGGAATGTAAATAAATAAACTAACCAATAAAAATCTTATTCAACTTTGATTATTTATTCTTATAAGATTTCAAATTTTAAAAGGCCAGTTTTTAAAAATTCTAACACTTTAGAAAATTTAAATATCTCTTTAAAAGATCCGTAGACTCTCTTAGAACAGCTTCTCCTGTGAAAAGACTAAAAAGTGTGGTACCAAGAAATACTGTGGACTCGGGTTTCCCACAGGTCTAGGAAAGTTCTTACTTTCCTTTTCAGTTAGCATGTTTGAAATTCTAGTAAGAATTTCCTTAAGAATGTTCTGGAGTCTTGGCTTGGGGTAGCATAGAGGTCCTCAGCAGGTTAGAAGGGAAGGCTTTGTGTTCTTGATAAAACAAAGAGCTTTGACACATTGTAGGTTTCTCACTTGTCCCACTACACACATTATTGTTTTCTTTTATCACATTCATTTCACTGAATGTAATCTCAGTGTTTCCTGTACAGAGTAATTATGGTGAAGACTTTGACATCCTTTGGAGCTCTCTCCACTGATCATAGTGAAATATTATTCTACTGCCCTGTTATGAGTTTCGTTGACACTTTTTCAAAATGTATTTTAACTGCCCTTTGATTCTGAGATTTTTATTTTTCTTTAGTATTTACAATTTTACTGTAATATATGTAGGTGCACTCCTCTGATTAATCATAATTTAGAAAAATGCTTTGTTACTTAAAATATTCATGTGTCTTATTAAATATGCAAAAATATTTATCCAGGTTAATTTTTCTTTCTTTATGTTTCTAATCCTGCAAACAGTAGAAAATGGAACTATTCAACAATTTATTGTTAAATACCTTATTCCCTTCTTTCAATCTGAAGTTTTTCCTTACTTCATTGGTCTCAAATTGCTAACATTTTCCATCAGAATCCTCTTTAAAAGTCCTTTTGCTTTGTATCATGCTTTACAGTGTTTTTGTCACAATTACATACAATAGTCTTATCCATGGCATCTTCCATGATGTAAATGATGTCATATTATACATGCTAAGTAAATTTTCACTCTGCTTTTACTTTTTATGTTCTTCTATGTGGATAGCCTGTATGTTTCTTTCTGCTTTGTTATAGAATTCTATAACAGCTATGTTCTTTATTATGCTTATACAGTGTTCTTGTGGTTGTCTCAGAGGTAACTAATACATACATATATATATATATATATATATATATGTAAGCATGGTCTTTTGGGAATGTTGTTAATAAGATGTCCTCAGTGGTAATAGTGCCAGATAGCCCTTCTTGATCTCATAGGGAGCAGTCCATGATCAGCACTATCTGTTACATCCATGTGACCCATCCATAATATAGAGTGTTGTTAGATTTATGAATGATTAGTAGGGAAAATGGAAAGGGGGGTTGACATTTCATCCTTTATATATAAATTATTAATTGATAACATGTCACAGCCATTATTTATTTCTCTTTTTGAGACTTTCCTTTTAAGTCATTTTTATTTTTTGACATATTTTAAATGTTGTCATATCAAATTTCATGTATTTGGCTATGTGATATTAGGAAAGTCTACATCAAATAATAGAATGTTTTAGACATTGGCAACTGATAAAGGCCTAGGCAAATAAAAAATGTTGTCTCAAAAGCCTAAATGATATCAGGTAATATAAGCAATATGAATCTGTGTATTAGCGATCTTAATAGAGTGCTTATCCTGGGATAGATCACAAACTCTGCATACAGTAGATTAGGGTATATATGTTTATAAACACAGTCCTCGGGAGGTAGAAGCAGGACAATTTAAACTTTAAGTGTATTTGGAGTTCAGGATAAAAAGAAAGTCATGCTGTAAATAAATTAAAATTATAAATACTTGAAAACGTAATACATGACTTGAAAAATGCTCAGGAGGAAAACTTAATAAGCAAACTGTTGTCATATAAGTACGTGTAATGAATTAAACCATTCAATCAACTTTTTTTTCATGCTGAAGAAAGTCGAGTTTATTTTGTAATCTCCAAAAGAACCATTTCTCAATATCCACTACTCTCATTTAGTATAACACAATATGTCGAAAGTAGTTAGACATCAAATAAACGAGAATGACAATCAACATTTCTAATTATGAAAGACTACACATTTCTCCAGATCCAAACATGCCTTTATTATTGGAATTTAAAAAATAAAAACCAAAGAGATTTAATTTCTTTTCTCAAAAAATAAGACCTGAAAATATATATTACTGGATAGACTTGGCAGTTTTATTTTGCAGCTTTAGAAGGTAAAAGCCAATTATTAATTCTTATATTTGGTAGCGTGATGTTGCCAAGAATCTTCACATCAATGAGCTCTGAAGCAAATATTGCTTTAGCATGATCTTTGTGTTTGTAGATCCAAGCTTATCAATGCCTTGCTGTAGTGAATAGCTGTCAAACGCGTAACATTATATTGTCCTTTGACTTGATGGTCAATAAATGTGAGGTTTTTTTATGGGAAATTATAGAGTCTGAACTTCTGGAGAAGTATACCTGCTATTTCTGCATCTGTATGACCTAGCATTTTTTCATGCACTGCAGTTCAGTAGCTCTCAGTCTCAAGATTGTGGTTGTATGTGAAAATAGTGAAATGAACATTTCTAAGAATGCAAGATACAATACCCTAAAAGTATACTTTCTGATTCATATAGTAATAAAGCTTAAGTAGATACACTGAAAAGCCCATTCTGCCATTCTGAGTACATGGTAATTTGTCCCCAGATCACACTGTGAGAAAAATGTTAACACCATTGCTCATGAACCTGGACATTTGCCAAGCAAAGCAAATGGACAAGCAACAGGAGGATGCTGTCAACACAGAGTCCCAGCAGAGAGACTAATACCTTTGAGCCAAGGCCAGCTATACCACCATGAACACATTTGGTATGGTGATGGATGTGGATGACAAAGGAAGCCTGTGATTGATCTGCTGCAAAGGTCATTTACATGTTCATTATTTATTTAAGCTGCTTTAGAAAGGAAAAAATAAATTAGCCAAATTTAATCTATATTATATCTGCACACACCTAATTGAATTAAACAAATCAACCTTACTAAATAAAAAGAGGCATAAGACAGAATGCATTAGTAACAGAATATATTATATATTTAAGTGTTTATATTTATATTGACAAGTATATTGATCCATTTCAACTGAAAGGACTAAATATGGATGGCATGATTTATAGGGGAAATGATAATTGTAGAAAAATATTCACAGGTAAAGAAGAAATCAATAAAGGACCAAGAGAGTACAAATTATATTGATGAGTATTGCCAGTATTTGAATATTGTTCCAATCAAACTTGAACACTCTTCTCAAATTCTATTCAGTTTATTTATTGGTGTACTGAAACATACTCCTTTTATACCTTCATTTTAAATAATAAAACGTGTGACATCCCATCTCAGTTATTGTGCATGAAGTTTTCAAAAAGTTATTTTTGTTATTCTGCTCATACAAGAACCCTAGCTCCTACAATTTTAGTTTACTGATGTGAAAATATTGAAAAATACGTGTTCTTAGGCTTTCAAACTGCCAAACCTTAAATTGGTGATACAAAGGAACATGAAAACAACAGCCAACTGTGTTGTAAAAGTAGCTTGCCTTGTTCTTCCCATTTCTTCTACTCCTAACTCCCATATCCCTCCCCTTCCATTTCTTGCTCCTCTCCCGACTGACTCATCATCTTTCTCTTTCTGCCTCATTTCTTTTCCCCCTTTCTCTCCAGATACATCTCTTTCAATGGCTACAATCGAGGTCTCACCATGAGAGAAGAAGAACAAAGCTGATCTTAGGATGACATTGACACTACATACTCACACAAGTCTGTGACAAACACCAGGGCCTTCACTGTAAAATTGGACACCCAAAGTCAAACTGGAAACTTACAATAATTTGGGGTTTCCATTATATGAACTAATAAATCTTTTTTCTCACTTGTGAAAACTGATGAAACAATGGAATCTATAAAATGGAAAAAAAATGTAAATAGTTTTACAAACTCATTCAATCATCTAGGACGTAGGTGCAATAAACAGATGTGGGTCTTTTGCCTCAGGATGATGGTCTATTCTGATTTAGCACCACCTGTACATGAGCTTATTTACTAAATTCAAAAGGAACAAGTTTTTTCTTTCTCTTTTAAAGTCTATGTGGCCCTCTTGGTCTTAGTATCATCCATCACTTATTGTGAGATGAAACTCTCTGCCTAGATTTCCTGTATTCCTTCAATTTTTCCCCACGTTTCTTTGGTTGGATTTACTTCTGGAATGAACTAGTATTCTGGATTCTACTCTCCAAAGAAGTAATACAACTTTGACGAATGACAGGTTAAAGACAGACAATGGCAAACAGAACTGGTCAGTAATAACGCCTTCTGAGGTGATGAGAGGCTAAAACAGGATCATTTTCTGCTCTTCAGACCATCTCCAGGAAAGAGGGAGAAATACACATTCTGTTTACTTGACTCTAGCCCTTCCAAGAACAGATCAGAAGTCAGGACCTTTTCTTTAGTATTCAAGGCTGAATTGTCTGATGGAAACTCAGAAACCTACTACCCTTCCATAGGAACTCTAAAAAATTTATTTGTGGATATAATACTCACATTATACCACAAGAAGCTCAGTGACAGGCTGGCTACATAACTGATGAAAATTGTATTCTATCAAATTACATCACTTAAAATGTTGGAAAGGACTTTACTACTTACCAGCAGCAGAAAATATTAATAGAATTAAGCCTATTAACATTTCTAAGAAGGCAGGAATGTGATGTCCTCTAGCTTTCAGTCAGAAAGTGTTCTTTCAGGGTAAGGAGGGAAACCTGAGATATTAAAGACACAGTTTGCAACAAGACAGTCAAACTTTGTGATACTAGTGTAATTTATTAATCATTTAAGTTTTAGGTATTATTAATTGTAAGGCTCTGTAATTGCTAGGTGTCTGACATTGTACTTGATGTAGTAAATACATACACATATATGTATGTGTGCACATACACATGTATTTGCATATGTGTATTTATCATATATTGTGTGCATATATTTTATATAGATTTGATAAAATTTGTTTTTACTTTAAGGAACTGTGTCTTCTTGCCTAGAAACCGAAGTAAGAGCAAGAAATGTGTCCTGTCAAGCATAGTCTTTGTATTGAGTATATTTCTACTGTGCTATCGAGTATTTAATAAGGATTTGACAGTAACACCTGCTAAAGTTTTTCTTCTGGGATTGGGTGTCCGGTTTAAACCAGATTTTAATTAACTTTAAAGAAATCCATTAAGTCTTTAGTTCATCTGTTTTAGAGTAAGGGGGTCAATGAGAAGTCAAGATTTTAAATTCAAATTAAATTAACTGTGCTCTGTGAAAATATTTCTATTCAGAGCCTCCTACAAGAAGTGACAAGGTTTAACCTTCTTTGAATTATTCTTCTACTGCTTAATACCTGTTTAAGGGTATTCATTTTTCTATTTTAGACTGTATCCTGATTATAGCTGCTCAGCCTAGAGCACAGACATATTACTGTGAAACTGGGGACATACCATCTTGATATATCAGTGCTTCATTTTGTGCTTAACAGTTTTGGAAGGAAGCTTCCCTCTGATTCAGATGTATACAATCGAAATAAATGCTGCCATTTATTCTTAATTTTGAGAAGTGCATATACATGTATATGTATACATATATGTGTGTGTGTATACATGAAATCACATAATGCCTTTATATAATTACTATATAACATTATTTTATAAAATAGCATACGAATTAACTTACAATTAAGACAGAAAATGTCTAAAATACATTAAAGAATGGCTGCTATCTATGTAGTTATTCCTATTAGCAACAAGATCTTAAATAGCAATTTAAAAAATTATGATAGGGGCCAAAATAGACAGGAACTGATAGAGCTGTGACTCTAGGAGGACCACAAATCTAGTTATAAATGAAGCCACTCCGTAAAGTCACCATTTCCTTTCGGCTGTGAACATGAAGTCCAGAGAGTTGGAACACCCTGAAGTGGACACCAGGAAGTTAGTTTAGAGGAAGAATCACCACAATAGACTCCTAGGGCATGATCCTTTAGAAATAGGATTCCAAGGAAAGATGTTCAGTGCTCTAATTCTAAATCTAGCCAGATGTGGGTATTGTGCAAGTTTAGAGGACGATACAATCACTGAGGATGTCTTGGGGTTGTTTTTCATGGAGCTAAAGCTTCTGTTCACAAGCTGATGATGCATTCAGTATCAGAGTACATCCCAAAATATACTGAAGGATTAAATTTAGAGTCATCTTGTAGGAGAAAGAAGAGAAGGGCTTAGGCATGCTCAACTTTCTCCAGTCCTGTTACTCACCCTCCTTTATAGTTTACACCCCAAGCTACAAATTCCTCCCTGCATCTGGAGGAAAACATATAAACCAGTAATCCCCTTCCCACTTGCCCTCAGAGTCAGTAAGTCTGAGTAAGTATTGCACTTATAATACATGATGCCTCACAGTAACTCTTGGGGGGGGGATTAAATAAGATAAAGCCAGTTGTTGCACTGAATGAGTCGTGGGCCTGTGCTCTGTGGTTGTTTTCCTCATGCTCATGACTTCTGATTTCACAGAAGCTGTTCCAGTTCCATTCCTGTATCGATCTCTCTCTCTCTCTCTCTCTCTCTCTCTCTCTCTCTCTCTCTCTCTCTCTCTCTCTCTCTCTCTCTCATTAGAAACAAAAGAGAATGAAGGTAGACAGTGTTATCTAAGTGTTATCTATCACCCAGTAGAGTGAGATAAAGCCAAGATAAGATTTTCAATTCTATGATGAAAAAAAGCTACCCAAGACATGTGATCGGAACAGGAAGCCCACTCCTTCCCAAACACAGTTCTCAAGCAAAAAGAAAAGAAGTTGAGTAGACAGAACACATTCAGATTCCAATGCGTGGCCACCAAATAAATTGATTAACATCACCTTTTGTAATTAATTAGATAAAGAAACATTCATATTTAATCACAGAACAGCACAGAACAGTTTATAGTAAAACATTTATCTGGAATTTGTCAGACACAAGAGAGATGGACAAATTCAGTTATTAGGAATATGTTGAATATAGTTTAATCATTCTCCAAGGACCTTCAAATTGTTTAAGAATTACAGGTGAAAGTTATACCCTGCATACTTCATTGTTACTAGACTTATTTAATAATCCTTTGTTGGTGAAATTATACATATTTTACTTAGTGGAACTTAGTGGAAACAAGAACCAGGTGGAATCCCATAGTCTCCCATCATGACAGGCAAACCATCTCTACAGCAATAAGCTTCAATTCTACATTTTAACAGACAATTACTGTGCCCAAGTAGAAATAGCTTGGACAGCGTTGAATAAATGTTTTTGACTGGCTGCCATGGATGGCTTATTCATGAACAACACCTCTTACAATCATGTGCTCCATCTCTGTCTTCTCCTGAGTGATTGTTTCTAAGAGGTAGACATGGCACATACTATAAGATACTGTGTAAATTTTAGGCAATAAAAGATTGTTAAGTAAAATAAAGTCACTGTTTCTCTCTGGGTATTGGTTAGAGAGAAATAAACTGACATTCAATCTTATTTTCTTTAAATGCACTCTGAGCTATTTTCAAGCAATTGCCAGTGTGTAAATGCAGTTCGTCTCTTATGCAACTGCATGTGTGTAATGAAGAAGCAGGCGGTAAGAATTCTTTACAGTTCATTGTTTAAGGAGTTTATTTTAAATAGTCTAACACAAACTGTGGAACATAATTGGTTTAAAGAAAGGGACTGTCACCGAGTTTTGTGAAAATTTCAGTGCCTTATGTAATACATTTTTGTTACTAATATTGGTATATGTCTGAAAAGATAAATGATACATCAACAAAATTCATGCTAAGTATTAGTGGTTTATTTCTATCAAGTAAACACTGCACACATGCCTCTGTGTGGCCAATTGTATATTGCCAAACTTATGAATTGAGATAAGGAATCATAACATACCTTTATTTTTTTATTTTCTTTGATATTTTAAATATACTTCAATCATTTGCTTCTTCCCTTTCTATTCACTAAACCCTCCTTTATATCGTCCATTTTTATCTTTCAAATTCATGTTCTCCTTTCACATTATGTGTTGTAACGCATATATATGTAAGTTCATGTTCATATGTATTCAAAAATAAACAAATTCTACTTTCCCTCTCAGAATAAAACTGATTGAATCCATGTACCCTGGGATGGCCATTTGTAATTGAATGACCAGTCAGGGTGATCTTTGGTGCAAAGGACTATTCTTCTATGTTCTCTGTATTCTTTAGTTGCTTGCAGAGTTTGGAAAGCCAAAAATTGATTAAAACCAAAAAGTCATTTTTAATATAAAATCGTGCCATATTTTACCAAAATTTTTATGTGCCTCATTCTGTTGATGAATGGCAATTGCATACACACTTTTCTATAAAATAGTCACAAGAAAAATATAGTATGAACTTATTTATCAAATCATGAATGTGTCATTTATGCTTTCCCCTTTTAATATTTTAGTATTAATTTTGATTAATGAGGTTTGAGCTTTTAAGATAATTGTGGCATGAAATGACAAACACCTGAGTCATGCTCTAACCCAATTTTTAAGAGGGTGTGTCTTTACTAAAATAATGTCTATTCTGCAATTGTAACAGGTATCTAGGTGTGTAAATTAACAATATTGGTCTACACATTCCAATACAGATTTACATTGCTGTTTTCATACTCTTTTGCTATCTACAAATCCACAAAGAGAAAAGGGCCCCAGATGAATTATCTTATTCTATTTAAATGAATATTACTTATAGTTCATTAGCAGAGGCTTTAGCTGTAATCAGAGCACATATGTTTGGGTAGAAGCTCCTCTATGTATATGGTTGGAGCTGCTGATATTATGCATGTTTAAAGGGGAGGGATGAAGTATTTATTTACCTGATAAGGTTTTCAAAGAAAATGAAACGTAAAATGAAAATTTAGTGTTTACTTAAATGGTAAGAAGTAAAATCAAGGATATGAGGCTCCTATATTGTCTTTAAGTTCAAGGAAAAAGATCCCCTTTGAAATTTAACTTTCATTATTTCCAGCTTTTTCAATACAAAAGAGTAAATAGTCACTCGCTTCTTCAGTACCATTTGTTGAATGGTCCTATATTGACAAATCCTGTGAATGAGAGCACATCTTCCTGCCCTCAGTTGTGATTGTCCCACTCTGAAGTGGGCATCACGAATTCATTTTGTTTTTTAAAATTCTTGAGCAATGATACCATTTTTATTAGTACAGATAATAAAAATGTCTTACTATCCATTAGCTCTGAGTGTGAACAAATATCACTATATTGGTTATAAATAATAGGTGAGGTGAAATATACTTATCTGCTGCTCAGTTCCCCCAGAGAACTGGATTCAGGTTCCATTGAGTGGAGGAGTTAAGTATTCTCCCATCATATGGACAAAAAAACAAAATATTCTGCATATAATTTATACATATCTTCCATATATTTAAATTATCTGCAGGTCGCTTGGGATACAATTTAAATGCTATCTTTTAGAAAGAAAGAAAGGACAAATTCAGAACTCTATGCATTTTCTTACAACTAAACACACCGACACTCACAGAGAGAGAGAGAGAGAGAGAGAGAGAGAGAGAGAGAGAGAGAGAGAGAGAGAGAGAGAGATCAGAGATGGATTTCACAGTTGTTCAGATCTGCAGATGTGGAGTCCATGGACAGGAAGGGGTAGTTACAAATGTACATTAATGACATCATGGAAAATATTATTGGCTCAACTTTTCAATTATGTGACTTCCACCACAGTTTCTAACCTTTTTGTGGTACAGAAAAAATGAATCCCTTCAGGGAATCTTATAAAAATCAAATGAGGTAGTAGCATGTAAATTGCTTAGAACTTTTCTGTCAACAGTATAAGTTTCTCAAAAGTATTTTCCACTATTGTGTCACGATGTAGACATTTATACATCAATGATAAAGTTACTACTTAGCATTTAACACTCTGTATCACTAATTTCATTGTATGTAATTTCACATTTTATTTTTCAGAGACTTTCTGTCCAGACAAACTGGAAAGCATTTTCAGACCACTGTCCTTTAATTTCATTCTGATATCCTTGGCACAGCTGTTGTGATATTCATATTAAATCCATCCAAGATTGTTTCTTGCCAGCTTGTTTGTACTAGCTACAGAGTAAATACCAAAGTAAACACTGGCGAAACATCTTATGAGAGTAACATATTAAAAATTTGCTACATACACAATCTATGTTTATAGTTTGTATTCCCCCAAAATAAAATACAAAAGGAAAACCCAAAGAACTTTTTTTTTTACTTCTAAGTGAAATTGCTCAGGAAAATTTGTTTAAAAAACATTTCTAGAGGAACACTGATTTGAAATACTTTCACAAATCACTTAAATCTAAACTATTATGTCTGAATACTCTGTAGTTCAAACCATGGCAAGACCAGTGCAATTGTGAGATTGTGTTGGATCACCATACTTAATATAAATCAAATGGTTCACACAAGCTTTGCATGCATATTATATAAAATAGGTTGATCAAAAACAAAATTGTAGATAACAGTTCTTGATTATTTCAGTATGGATGACCACATCTTGTAGCTCAGAAAAAAAAATCAGTCTTCCATACAAATGAAAATTGACAGAAAATAATGTATGCTGTGTTTATGTCAACTAATTCAACATCACAGTTCAATTCTATTAAAATATCTGTAAATTTTGTGTGTGTGTGTGTGTGTGTGTGTTGTGCATGTTTATGAACTCACACATGTGGAAGGCAAGATAAGTGTCATTCATATCTATGTGGTCTTTGCCTAGTACCCTAAAGACAGCTCCTGAAGGTTTCATTTTGCTCAGTGATCTGGCTACTGGCCAGGATCCACTTGACTCAGTATCCCTGTACTGTAATACAGATACCTAAAGCTAATCCCAGCTTTTATTAGGGATTTGACTCATGGTTATCTGGCAAATGTTATTAGCCACTGAACCATTTCCACAACAGTCTGTGGAAGTTTTAAAGATATACAAACTTAAATAGATCATAAATTTTGTACTTGTATCCCAAGACATAAGGATTAAAAAAGTCAGCAATAATAAAAGAAGAAACTTCTTTAAAAACTTGCAACACCATTAATTAATTGATAAAATATGGTTAAATGATAAAAGCTGTTTGTCTTTGCAGAAGGAATATGACATTTTTCTTGGAAAAGTAAAAATTTAGTTTTTTTCCCTTTTTTATTGACTATTTTTTTATTTACATTTTAATACTATCTCTTCCCCAGTTTCACCTCTGTAAACCCCATTTCCATTCCCCATCTGTCTGATTCTACGAGGGTGCCCTCACCCACCCTCCAACCCACTCCTGCCTTAATGCCCTAGCGTTCCTCTACACTGGGCCTCCACGCCTTCACAGGGCCAAGAGACTCCTCCTCCACTGATACTGATAAAGCCATCTTCTGCTACATATGCGGCTAGAACCAAGAGTCCCTCCATGTGCTCCCTTTGTTTGGTGGTGCCTGTGAGCTCTATGGGGTCTGTTAGGTTGATAATGTTGTTCTTCCTTTGGAGTTTCAAATCTATCATCTCCTTCAGTCCGTTCCCTATTTCCTCCATTGGGGTCCCCTTGCACATTCTGATGGTTGGCTGTGAGCATCAACATCTCTATCAGTCAGGCTCTGAAAGAGCCTCTAAGTAGATATTTTCATGAAATTCAGTATGCCATTTTTATAAAAATTGACCCCTCCCCTAAATAAAAAATAAATATTATTTTCATAAATTAAAATATTCATAGCTAAGGGAAGAATCTGTTTCTAATATTATATAAAACAGGTTGATCAAAAACAAATTTGTTGATAACACTTCTTGATTATTTTGGTATGGATGACCACAACTTTGAGCTGAGAAAAAAATATCATCCTTCAGGCTGAGGATTATTTTAAAAAGTAAATGAGATAGGCTGTGGTTATATTTTAAATTAAGTTGATAATTTCAATTATTAAAATTTATTGAACAAGAGTAATAAATAGGTTGACACTATATAAAAGTAATCACCTTTACCTACAAATAAAATGTTTTGCTAATGGATAAATTGATACATTATGTGGGATTCATATATGGAATAATAAATAGAAATTTGAATTCCATTACAAATTGTCCCATTGCCAATTGAAACTTTTATTTGTACACAATGTGACTAGTTAATTAATGCCACATGCTGTAATTACAAAATCAAATATCTTGTCTCTGTGAAGCTTCCACTGTTAATTGAGTTCACTTGTAAAATGTCCTGTGACTACTGTCAGAAGCAGCTTATCAATTTTCTTTTTGTTCATTAGCAGAATAGGTTGATTCCTTGCTCCCTGATGATGTTGAAGTATAAAGATTAAGATTAAAGGTTTTCCGGCTTGATCTAACATGAAAGACTCCTTCCTGTGATCCTGCTGTCATAGTACCAGAAAGTACTATGCAAGCTGTCACAGAAGTGGAGCAGTTAAACTTCCTACTCTGCTGTGTCTCCTGTGGACTACAGCAATGATCAGCACAGCTAAATACATATAAACATGCAATAAGCGACTCTCAGATGGTAACCATCATCTGTCTAACTGGACTCAACCTCACTCAACAAGAGGAAAGTCATGACTGGTACTAAAACTGAGCAAACTTGTCTGACTACTGGGATCAGGAAACAGAAGAGAATTGACTAGTGCCATTTCGATATATCAGTGTAATTCTTACCTACCTTCCAAAGCTTTTCCTAATGCCAAAGGATAAGTGTAGCTACCATTTCTCATGAAATAAACTAGTTTTTATGACAATGAAGTCCACCACAGAAAACTACATACAATTCAGGGATCGATGAATTATGGGAAAGCTGGGTCCACACGATACCGAGCAGCATAACTTTTGCATCTATGGCTCAGGGAATATTGTAAAAGAGGGGAAGACATATTTTTACAGCCAGAATACTAATAAGTCTGCTGTGAAACTGTCTTCCCAAGAAATGGCTACATACACCTGAAAAATGATAGGATCAATAGATATGCTAATGTAGAAGAGGGAGAAATGTTACTTGCCCCACCCTAGAGAAGAAATGGCTGTTGATGTGTGTGTGTGTGTGTGTGTGTGTGTGTGTGTGTGTGTGTGTGTGTGTGTGTGTAAAACTGAATGCCACATGGGAATAATTCAGAGCAGTTTGAGGGAGGAAAGGAAAAAGGTTGTTTTATAATTATATTTCAATTAAAATGTATGTTTAAAAACATTGAAGGCTTTCCATTGGTGGGGAGTAGGGTTTGATTTCTATCTTTAAACATTTTAATCTGCCAGGGATTACTAGATAGTACAAGCTATAAGAAATCATGACTGTGTTGGGAAATGCATACAACAATCTGATTAGATATCAATGTCATAATGGTGAATTCTTCCTAACTCACTTCTTAGATCTACATCAGATGTAATTATTGGAACAAAGTTTCTAACATCATTAACTGCCTTTAGTTTGGGGACTATGTTTTATAGCTGATGCCATTTATTAATATCCATGTTCCTGAACATAGATCCAGGTACATTGATATCTATTAATTCACTGCTTCTATTATACAGTATATGAAATCATATGTGTTTGTACATACACACACACACACACACACACACACACACACACACACACACACACACACACACCACTGGTTTATATGCAGCCGGTTCTTTAAGGATCTTGCATTCAAGCTCTTTATGATGCTGCAGTATGTGAGATCTCTAAGTAGAAACTGCAAGGAGACTGCTCTGCCATCTAGGCTGAGGCCATAGTAGAGTTAATAGATCTTCACAGACTGATATTTAATACTCAGCGGAGTAATTTGTTAGGATAAGAAGAGTTTTTCTTACCCTTCCTATTTATGACATAATTTTTCTCTTGTATACATTAACACTACTAGGATAATGTCTGCAGGACCTTCACCAGAGGCAAAGTTATGCTGGATTCATACCCTTGAATATCTTGAATCAAACAAGAGTCTGTCCTTTATGAATGTATCCAGCTAAATATTTTGTTCTAGTAATGAAAATAGATGAATATAAGGTCACAGCCAGAATATACATAAATCCAATTTGAGTTATAGGGGCCCTTAAAACATCATCTGCATTTAATGATAATCCACACAATTTAGGTATCTCACGGAACAGGTCACTAATCTTCACAACTTTGTCTCATTGAAAACAGTAAAAAGAAAGATGAGCATAGAAATTCCTCAGTCCTCCTAATTTACAAAGGCATTGCATCTGAAGTCTTGCATTCCATAGGCTGTGTGCTATAATTTCAACATTTATATGTATGTATATATATACATATATTTACTTCTATTAGCTTATATAAATATATATCATGTTTAGTTTTAAAAGCTCGTGTATGTATGTTGAGATACATTGAGATACATGTATGATTTTACACCTCATTCTTGACTTGAAATCATATGTATAAAAAATAACATGTCAGACTTGCTACCTCAGTACCAAACAAAAGAAGAATGACAACAACAAAAAATACACATTGAGAGTTATTTTAAAGATTTTAAGCAAACGTTTTACTTTTGAAACTATGCTGATTTTCATTGCCCACGCTGATCTTATTACCAGTAACCATAGCAATGACAAATTTCATCTACTAGTGGATATAACTATGACTTCATATAACACAAGTCACATGATCATGCTGCTCAAACTATACATTACACAATTTTGTTCTCAAGTAAGTAAATCGCATTTGAGAAACAAAACTGTACCTGATAGCTCTGTTGAAAACGGTTACATTTCTGTGCACAACACACAAAATAATATGTTTTGCTACATTCCACTACTCGCTTATGATAATTCCAGGCTGTCTACCATAAACAGTGAACTCTAACTTATTGTAGATTAAGTATAAGGTATAGATACACAAATAGTTTAGAAGTCTTATTTCATTCTACATGTTATCCATAGTCTATTTGAAAATATTTTCATACATTAGTTGGGATATTTCAGTCGAAAGAGCAAAGCAACAGTAAAAGACAATCTTTCCTAGACAAATCATCATTCTACGAATACTCCCTTCATCTTCGTGGTAGGTAATAACTGAATAAAATTAGGTAATGTGGTAATGACAACCATAAATATGCTGATTTCTCCAACACAGACTCATAGAGAAGCTAGAAATTCTTCAAAACTAGATCTGTATTTCACTGGGCTTCACATTTCTCTAGAAGGCTATTTAAAATGATCTCATCATGTCCCTGTCTATTAAATCCATACACCTGATGAGAGTATTTCTGTTGGTAAGCACCAATGCATGTTCAAATGAGCAGCTGCTTTCTTGGTCACCACGAAGTTGGCTGCCCATTACAGTATTAATAAAAGATATTTTTTTCACTACTTTCTAAAATGTAACATATATTCTAGCCTCAAAATTATTTTCAGAAGGATTAATGAAAGAGAACATGGGTGATCACTTATAAGAAATGATATTGCAAGGAAGCAAAGCTTTTAGTTAAAAATGAAATAAAAGTGATGTTTGATTAAGTGCTACGCTTTCTGCCTTCATTCTTCAGCATTATAAATTCTACCCGGTCTCAGATAGGTAATTTAAAGAGTAGATCTGAAGAGTCAATTTCTTCAACAGTACTTTATCCAAGCAAATCATTCATGCAAGCAGAGTTTGAGCCAAAATTTGTTAAAGACCATTGTTAATTAGTTCAACAAACTAAGATATTCATCTTATAGATTGGCATGAAAGCAAGATAAATATGAAATACTGCCCCCCCCAACTACACTCAAATTTCTTTGCACTGTAATATAAGGTAATGCCTTGGCTTGCTATATTAAAAACATTTTTGATTGTACACATTTGAATTATATAACACTGGGGTACCATTTGGATATGAGTATATTTCCAGGACTATTTTACAGATTTACTTTTAATCTCATTTTGAAATTAGTAAATCAGAAAAAGTGTGTGCTAGTGAATGGAAAGTGGCACAAGTAACAAAAAAAAAGTGAATTACCCAGTAGAAACAATAAAATCAAGAAGAGTATTTAAAGATCAGACAGGTTTATTACAAGGTCTTAACTCTCAGCTTTCCTCTCAATGGAGATCACACACTAAGGAAAGTGACTCCTTCTAGAAAATTCTCATACATTAATCAAAGGATATGATACACTAAAATTATATATACATACATAGTTTTGCCTTATTTTTCTTCGAATTGCTTATATTCTAGCAATTCAGCATAGCTCCTAATGGTTATGAATGCTTTCTTTCTTTTTTAATTAATCATTCCATTCAATTACATCTCAAATGATATCTCACTTCCTAGTTACCCTTTCACAAGCCACCCGTCCTACAACCTCCCTCTCCTCCCTTCCCTTTGACTTTACGAGGGTTCTTCCCCACCCACCTACCCTCTCCTGCACTACCCCTCCAGCCTCTTCCTACACTTGGGCATCAAACTTTCACAGTACCAAGGGCCTCCCCTACCACTGATGTCAAAGCCATCCTTTGCTACGTATGTATCTGGAGCCATGGATCCTTCCCTGTACATTCCTTGGTTGATGGTCTAGTCCCTGGGAGCACTGGGATCCAGGTAGCTGATGTTATTACTATGTGGTTGCAATCTCCCTCAGAACCTCCAGTTCTTCCACCATCTCCCCATGAGGTTTTCTGACTTCAGTCTGATGGTTGGCTCCAAGCTTCCACATCTGCCTTGGTCAGCTGCTGGCTGAACCTCCCAAGGAGCAGGTTCATGTTAGCAAGTGCCTCTTGGCAATAGCAACAGTGTCAGGTTTGTTGTCTGCAGATAGGATGAATCCCCAGGTAGGGTAGTTCTGGATGGCCCTTCCTTCAGTCTCTGCTCCAATTTTTGCCCCTGTTATTCCTTTGGACAGCAACATTTCTGAGTTAAAAACTGTGAGATGGGTGGGTGGCCTCCTTCCCTCGGGGGGACTGTGGCAATCTACTGGGGGGTAGTTACTACAGGTTGTATCTCCCTTCTCTACTAAAATTATCCTTGTTAGGTCCTAGGGAGCCCTCATTGAAACCCAGTGTCTGGAATCCTCCAGTGGCTATCCCCAGTTTCTCATCTCCCCTACTACAAACTTTTATTTGTTTTTCTGACGCTCAGCATCTCTCTCCTGCCCCCTCCAGTAGCTGATACTGCCCCCTCTATTTCCTCTTCCTCCTCTCTCCCTCCATTTCCCTCAGCCTCCAGCTATCATCTTGTTCCCCTCTTAATGCAGTACTGAAGAATCCACACTTGGGTCTTCCTTTCTCCTGAGCTCCATATGTTCTGTGGGTTGTATACAAGGCATTGTGAATTTTTGGACCAATATCCACTTATCATTGAGTGCATACAAAGTGTGTTTTCTTATGATTGGGTTATCCCACATACGATGATATTTTCTAGTTCCATCCACTTGCCTGCAAATTTCATGAAGTCATTGTTTTTGATAGCTGAGTAGTACTCTATTGTGTAGATGTACCACATTTTCTGTATCTGTTCCTCTTTTGAGGGACATTTGGGTTGTTTCCAGCTTGTGGCTATCATGAATAAGGCTGCTATGAACATAGTGGAGCATCTGTCCTTGTTATTTGTTGGAACATCTTTTGGGTATATGCCCAGGAGTGGTATAGCTGGGTGCTCATGGAGTACTATGTCCGATTTTCTGAGGAACCTCCAGACTGATGTCCAGAGTTGTTGTACCAGCTTGAAGTCCCACCAGCAACGGATAAGGATAAGTGTTCACCTTTTTCCACATCCTTGCCAGCATCTTTGTCACCTGAGTTTTTGATCTAAGCCTTTCTGACAGGTGTGAGGTGGAATCTTGTTGTTGTAAAATATAAAAAATAAAAAAGCAAGGTTTTCTTTTACCCCCCTCCCTTAGGTCCGGCACTGCAGTGCCTCAGGATATCTGTTATATATCTTGGCGGAAACACATCCGAACTCCACGGCTGCCCAGTGTCTCCTGCCGCTGCACACTTTCCTATACTCAAACCGTCACATAAAAGAAAACACACCACAATAATCTTTGACCCAGTTGGTAAAATATAATTGACCACCTAAACAAACAAACCCAGTACCATCCATCCCTTAAGAACATTAATAACAACCAGAAAATACACAGAGCAGAAACTTAAGGTCACCTGCCATGGCTTCTCGCCCTCTCCCTCCTCTCTTCTCCTTTCCATTCCAGTCTCCCTCTCAAACTTTTCCCCTGCCCATCCTTCCTTCTCGTCCAATGACAGCCCTCCTTCTACCTTGTACCTGCCTCACCTGTGACATCATCCCACAGAATCTCAGGTCTGCAAATAAAATTACCCTCAACAATTGTATTACTATCACTGTCCTGCATCATACATTTCACATAAATAGAAAAGTAGTATGTTATCTGTTGTCTACCTTACTGATTCAACATTATATCTGTGTATGCCCTTCCTGTTTTGTAGTTGGCATCATCTGGATAATTGTTGTAGGTTTATAGTAGTCCAAATTCTGTTTGATTGTAGTGCTGTTATTGTACACTGAACTCTGAATCCAGAGTATTAATCAACACAATTTCTATGAGCAAGCTTTTCACAGATACTTTCAAGTGCTCTTCCCAAATTTCCTTTTCTGGAGTTATGGAATTCAAATATCTTATGCAGAACATAATATCTAGGAAATTTTAACTTTCAGAGTCTACATGATATCTGCATTAGTATTTATTTCTATCTCCAGCAGCAGGCTGTTGGAGGGAAAGAAAACTAAAGGAATTTCAAGTTGCCCCTTATGATAATAGCAATTTAAACTGACAATGTCCTTTTGGGTCTGAATTACCTCACTCAAAATGACATTTTCTAGTTCCATCCATGTGCGTGCAAAACTGAGGATGTCCTTATTCTTAATAGCTGAGTAGTGTTCCATTGTGTAAATGAACCACATTTTCTGCATCCATTTTTCTGTCATGGGACATCTGAGTTGTTTCCAGCTTCTGGCTATCACAAATAGGGATGCTATGAACATACTGGGACATGTACCCCTGTGGCATGGTGGGACATCTTTAGGGTATATTCCTGAGTAGTATTTCTTGCTCGTTAGGTAAGTCTATTTCCAATTTTCTGAGGAACCTCCAAATTGATTTCCAGAGTGCTTGTACTTGTTTGCAATCCCACCAGCAAAGGAGTGTTCTTCTTTCTCTACATCCTCACCAACATAAGTTGTCACCTGAGGTTTTGATCTTAGCCATTCTGACTGGTGTAAGGTGGAAATTCAGAGTTATTTTGAGTTGCATTTCTCTGTTCACTAAGGACTGTGAACATTTCCTTAGGTGTTTCTCAGCCATTCGAGATTCCCCTATTGTCAATTATTGCTTTATTTCTATACCATTTTCTGATTGGATGCTTTGGGGTTTGTGTGGTAAGCTTTTATGTTTCTTACATATTTGGATATTAGTCCTCTATCAGATGTGGGGTTAGTGAAGATTTTTCCCCAATCTTTAGGATGCCAATTTGTTTTAATGACTTGGTCCTTTTCCTTACAGAAACTTTCCAGTTTCATGAGGTACCATTTATCAATTCTTGATCCTAGAGCGTGAGCCATTGGATTTTTCCTTAGGAAATTTCTGCCTGTACCAATGAGTTCAAGGCTCTTTCCCACTTTCTCTTCTATTACATTTAGGACATCTGGTTTTATGTTGAGGTCCTTGATCCACTTGGACTTTAGCTTTGTACATGGTGACAAATATGGGTTTATTTTCATTTTTCTACATGCAGATGGCCAGTCAGACCAGCAACGTTTGTTGAAGACACTTTCATTTATCCATTTTGTTTTGTTTTGTTTTTTGGATTTATGATTTATTGTGTTTAGCCAGGGCCTGTCATATATGAATGGATGTGACTCTCTCCACTGGAACCTGGTTATCGCACCAACAGTGATTTTATTGAAGATAATGACTATCCATTTTTCTATATGCCCCAATTGCCATTTCACAGAGTCCAATGATTCTCCCCTAACATATAGCTTAATATTTACTGGATCAGTCTTTTGTGCTGCTATAGAGACAACCATAGATGTTGTGATTTAATAAATGCCAGAATTATGTTATTCAGCTTAGGCAATATATCACAGGTCACTTTCTCACTTGTTCTTACACACTTTATATCTTGTTCTAAATCATTTCCTAGTTCTAGAGTAGATTATTTGGCCAACATTATAAATAATTTGTTCCAGTGCCTTGACCAACCATGATTATCTTTATTAACTGTTCTTACTGCAAAAGAAGTATTTTTTTCTAGTGAAGATGAGTATATTTGTAATCTCCAATTCCAGAAATACATTTAAAAGTTGTTTTAGCTACTATCTGTTCCTAAAAAAAAGTAAGATTTATAGATTAAATCCTCATGTCTATACTGTCTGAGACATCAACATTTGACAAGGTTTACAGACCTTAACATAAATATTTTTCTACATAGAGTAGGCCACAAATTCAATCAGAAAATAGTTGATTATATCAATAACAGTCACACACTTTTGCATTTGCTTGGGAAATTTGTATGGTAGTCTACAAAGTCAATTAAAATACAAAGTGTCTGTTTGAATATAAATTTAGTTTTATGTATCATTTTGTTTTCATTTGGTTTATGCATATTAATAATTTCTTATTTCCTTAGTTTCTATTATTATCGTAACATTCTGCTTTAAGATAAGATCCTTTTCTTTATCCCAGATGGTTTCACACTTACAATCCTCCTCCCCAAACTCTTAAATACTTGGATTTTAAATGTGTACTCTCATGCCTGGGTTTTTTTCTATTCCTTAATAGTGTAGTGTCTATGAATGAACATAAATTCAAAATCTTAATGAAGTCCATTTCATCAAGACTTTTTAGTGATTCTCATTAAAAATAAAAGTTTTGTGTCCTCATTAAAATTTATTCAGCCATAAAAAAGAATGATATCCTCTCATTTGTAGCAAAATGAATGAATTGGGGGACATTATGTTAATTGAATATACCAGACACAGAAAGAAAAGTACTGCATGTTCTCTCTCATATGTGAAAGTTTAAAATATGTCATTTTGATTGTTAAGAGGTAATTACCAGAAGTTGGGAAAGATGGGGAACATGGTGAGGAGAGAGAAGTTGGTAGAGTACTTCTCACTGAAAAGATATGTGAATCATTATTTTTTTTCTCAGATGAACAACTTTAATTAAAATAGCATTATTTCTTTTGTAAATTTTAGATAAAAATCACCTGTGTCAGAAAATGATGGAAAAGGATTCTATCATGTGTAGCTTTACTACATTATAGTTCTGTTCTAGATTCAAAAAAGTAGAAATTGTTATAGAGCAAATACAATAAAATTCATTTAATGACTTTTTGCCATATGATTAAGTCTATTGATAAAGCTGTCAAGTTTAAAAATAGCTTAAAGTTTCATTTTCTATAGAATAAAACAAAAATATTGCTATAAACTTCCAATTTAACTATTAATAATCATAGACATTATAGAAAAAATCATTTTAACTAATTTATCACAATAATATGAACTTTATTATCCAAGTACCGTGTGCAATTATGACAGCATTTTCCCATTGTAACTTGTTAAACAAATGCAACTTTGGCTTTGCTTATGTGAGTAGGCAACTGTCCATCTAATCATTATATGTGAATGATCACAACGTTATAACTTCTTCTATTGGTTTATTGTGGCTATTGTATTTACCATCTAAGTCATCTTCCATGTGTTGCTCTCCAATATTTTTCCTAGTGTTTTCTATTCCTAATTTTTCTTCTTGACTTTACTAACACTTTCCTTTTATTTAATTTTCTATTGTTTACTATCTTAAAAGGCATAGAACATTAATTTTGCAGTGTCTTTCTTTTATAAATCATAGTAACTGCTGTAAATTTTCACTGCATTAATTCACTGGAATCTTTAGGTTATATAGAATAAATACATCTTGTTGTCACAGAGTATAGAATGATTAATCATAGTTACATAGTTATGTATTTATCATTGAGTATTCCAAAATACTTTGTTATCAAACATATTTCAATTTAAGTTTAGGTAATTCCTTCATAAATGAACTTATTAAAAATTATGCTAACCATTATTTCATTCTCATGATATTCATATCTATATTCTTCACAGATAACTTATAAATGATGTAGATGAACTGAAAATGTGTACACTTTATATTATGTTTTATGTATTAAATAGAGTCAAGCATATTTAATACTATATTCCCCTGTAGAATGTTCTGTCTCTTCTGTTGTGCTTTCCTCTCCTCTCCTCCTGTCTTCTTCCTTCTTTCTTGTTTCCATCTTCCTTTAAATTATTTCTGACAGGAATTAAGGTAATGAGTTAGATGAAGTATTTGACACAGACTTATGAGGATGTTTGACTGGTTCATGGCATTCAAACAAAAAGTGGACACAGCAATGTGTACTTTTAATTTCAGCACAGTGTAGATTCAGTCAGAACTATGCCCGGGTTTTTCTGGATAACTAGCCTTTCTTAATTGGTGAAGTCCGTGTTCAGTGAGAGATTGTGTCTGAAAAAATAAATGGAGAATAATCATGTCAAATTCTGGCATGTACACACATGCATGCACATGCACGTGTGCACGCGCGTGCGCGCGAGAGCACACACACACACACACACACACACACACACACACAATCTAATATTGTTTCCATTAAGATGTTTTAGGAGTACATGAGAAAATACTAAAATGTCATAAAGTTATCTAGTCTGTATGTCACATATTTATCCAGATTATTCTATGTTGCACTAGTTGATTACCTGCTCAAATCACCCCTGCAGTGGCATGAGTTCCACATTTCCTGCTCCAGTGTTCTAGATACCTGAATGAATATCACACACCCATGCACCCTTCTATTTTAATATGCCTTAATCAGCTCAATGACTAGATTACCTCCACAAGCCTAGCATACCCCAGCCTCCAATATTTCTAAATTATTCCGTACTAAAACCTACATTCCATCTTGCCCATCCAGGGCTGTAGCCCTTGTGTTCCATGATCTCTTACATGGACTTTACAAGTTAGAAGTCTCTCTGTCCTACACTTCTCAGTCCTGATGATTCTCTTTTCCTGTCATGGTGGTTCTCAATCTTCCTTCTACTCTCAGTCCTCTTGCCTGTGAATCCCGAAGTCTTGCTTCTGTATCTCTGCCCAAGCATTGTCCTCTGGCAACTTTATTTACCAATCAGAAGCAACTGGGGAAAGGGAACTTCAGCATCTTACATTTAGATTCTAGTGCAATTTTGGTAACCCAATTAGCATAATACAAGTGTTAAACTAAATTTATAACTATAAGAAACAAGTGCTTCCAATTATGTTTAAACATCTTGACATAAACCACACACACACACACACACACACACACACATATATCCCCAAAACATATACCAGAGAATGCCTACCGCTATAACTTCATATACCTTCAGCAACTTGACTGGGTACAAAAAGAAAAATAGAAAAATCAGTAGCCCCATTTTAAACAAATGATAAACAGGCTGATAAGAAATAAGGGAATCATCACCCTTTACACTCTTGGTATAACTCTCTTGAAACAATTTGAAAGTTTGGTATGATAAAAAGTTCAAGTCTGTGAAGAACGAAATGCAGGAAGATGACAGAAGATGGAGAATACTCATGGATCAGTAAGGTTAACATAACAAAAATGATCATCTTACCAAAAGCAATCTGCATATTCAGTTTAGTTCCCAACAAAATTCCAACACAATTCTTTACAGACTGTGAAAGAGTAGTTCTCAGCTTCATATGGAAAAAACACATGGATTCTGTGTCACTCCCCCATACATTTCAACACAGTCTGTACTGTATCAAGGGAAGACTTAGCTATGGTGTAAATTTCTAATCTGTTCACCTCTAGTTGAATTCTCATTCATTATTATCATTTTTTTAAAAAAATAGATTTCTCTTCTAAGAGTATGAATATCATTAAACTGGTTTTTGCCAGTCCATATTTTTAATGTTTATTTTCCACTTTCTCATGACCAGGGATTCACAATCTATTGGCTTCCATGATAGGTTCTCTTATGCTACCAGAGTGTTTGTTTAAAAACATTTTGTTTTCTCCCCAAAAATGAGGAGTATAGGAAAAAGTTGGTCAGCGTTGTCATATTTCTGCAACTTTTCTCTATGTGTACATAGTGAAGACTCACTTATAAACCTGATGTCATCCAAGTGTCCTTACATATTAATCATTCATGTCTTCCTGAACGAACATCAAAATCTCTGCTAGTTTCTTTTCTCACTTCAGTAGAGACCTTCCAGTTGTTTGCAACCTGGTCCCAGGTTACATTAGAAATAAGCAAAAATAAATTTATCAATGCTAATCAGATCAACTAGGGAAAGCTAAATGTTGTACTTAAGTTTTAGTTTGTGGATTTCTCTTTCCTTTCACAGTATTACAGTGTCTATTTTCTCAAATATTTCTTTTCCAATTATAAAAATTAAAACTAAATTTATAACATCAACAATATTACCTTGTATTTATCCACAGAGAAAAATCATACATTTATGTATTGGATTTTTGGTAAGTTTTGAAGGAAAATAAGGGTTTGTTATACATTAATTCATGTTAAAAACAAATAAATAAAAATATCATTAAAAAATAAAATAAAATGTTAATGGAAATCTCAGTACATATATAAATACATACCTCTGCATTCTAATAATATTTGATTTGTGAAAAACAAAAACTAAATTACTGATATATATATATATTCAGAATTATAAAGAACATATTCATTTATAAAAATTGTTTTGATTTTTGCCTTTAGCAATGAAGAATCTAGATTAGAAACATGATGCACTATGTCTAGAAATAGACATAAAACTAATAGACATAAAAAACTAATCATATAAAAAAGCTGAGTGTCTAGTATGAATTCAGAGCCCTTGACTAGACTAAGCTTTCTTCTGGATTCTTTTCTCAAACTGTAAAGAAGAAAATAGTTTTAAAAGACAGTTTGATTCTATTTCCATCTAACAAGTAATTGCATTTGTTTTGATGCTTGGGCCTGTGAGTTCTGCAAATATGATTATTGACCATGATGTCAGTTCAAAGCATGCATTCCTCATGTGTAATGGACCTTACGCCCAATAAGGAAGCTATTGGTTGCATGCATGTTATTTATGTCAATATTACAAGCACAGACATATTTTGCCATGCAAACCATATTGGAGTTTTTGGTCAGTGTTTTATCACCACAACAGAAACAGGTCTATCACAGAAATTGATACCAGACAGAGAACTTTTTTTTTTTTTATCAGAACTGACGATGTTGTTTTATGGAGGTTTTATAGAAGTGTTAGAAACATTGTTCTGGAAAAGTCACTGAATATGCCAAGCCTAATGTGGTCTTTTATAAGAACTTGGAAGGTAAGAGTGTTGAAAGAAATTCAGACAATGGAGGCTTGGCTTTCCATGTTTCAGAAGGAGGTTGGTAAACCTTTAAAAACTCTGTTGGAGATGTTTGTAGATTGTATTTCCATTAAGATCATATATTATGGTCTGCTAGGACTGAAAAATCAGATGTAATTTACTAAAATATGACCACTATTTGTGTACATTTTTGCTTTACTTGGAGAATTAATTCTGGTTATCTGGGAGAGAAAACTCAGCTGTGATTAAGAGAAGATTGAGATTACTGAATTGATATCTTCTGGAAAGAATTTTCTCAAGCTCAGTATGTAGAAGCTCATTTCTACATGGCATTAAATATTTATCTGAACGTGACAACTTGCAAGAGTTCCCATACAGTACTGTTTTGGGAATAATGAAAGACTGAAGTGTTCATTCATGGAAGTTGAGGAGATAAAGCTTGGTACCTCGTGACAGTGTTGTTGTTCCCAAGGATAACAGCAGACGGGACAATTGATTCATTTGTAGATTCCATCATGATAAAGAGCCCCTGCCCCAAGTACATTGCAAATGCCGTGGTTATAGGTTCAGTCTTTAGCTCTTCAACTAGCTATGGTTCATTTGAAAGAATATTAATCAAACTTCATGATATTGTGTGCTATATAAGGACCGTTAAGTTTTAATTTCTACTTTTCTTCATTCTGGCATGCTAGGGTAAAATAAATTATCATGAATATTTTATATGTATTCAATTATATATGCCTTATGTTGTGATCAATTTTGGAGTAATTTTAATAGTGATACATGTGAACGTGTATTGTCCTTATCCTGAATATAATATTGTGTAAATATACATTAAATCCATTTTATCTATGATAAAATTTAGTTATGAGATAGCTGTGATGATTTTCAATTTGGAGAACTTATCCAGATGAAATCTATATGAATGATGAGAAAATTGATTGTCCCATTATTATTTTGCTGGGGCATAGGTGACCTTTTATGCTATTTCATGTTTGATTTGGTACATATAGGTTTCTCACTTTTTTGTGTGTGTCTTCATAGATTTTTCATTGTATTGCTATGTAGTATCCCTCTTTATCTCTTCATATTAGCTGTGATATGAAGTCTGCTTCATCAGATAGGAGAATTTTTCTATCTTCTTGGTAGATTGAATTCCATCTCTGACACTGGTTTTATGATTGTTCTCACCTAAGAATAAGGGAGAAACAGAATTAGGAAGAAAACACTATGCATATAGAATTTTGAAACTCTTAACTTCTTGTTCTACAATTCTGGGTATTTACACACATATCCAAATCCTCTGACTGTAGCTATCTAATGATGGGATGTATTATGTAACCGTAGCATCATCAAGTTATTCTTCAAATAGTCTTCAGAAACGAAATTTAGATAAATAGGAGCTACAAGTACTTTCCATGGGCCAAGAAAAAAGAGAGGATAATGTATAGTTTTTCATATATATTATATTATATTATATTATATTATATTATATTATATTATATTATATTATATTATATTATATTATATCAATGGCTAAAGACTAGTAGGCTTCCTATCTTATATAGGAGGAGATAGGGAGCAGAGTATGGGTAGGGTTGAAAGAAGAAATGATGTAATTACTTTATTAACTAACCCATTACTAAATTCATGGCTTTGCGCTACTCTTTTGCCTACATTTCTAAAATTTGCTCAAATTAAAAAAGTATTTCAACATGGTCAAAGTATTCAAAAATGTTCACATTTTTTGGGAAATTCTATATGTCTTCTAAAGGATAATATATATTTAAACGTTTAAGTATGGTCTGGAAGCAAAACAAAAATGTATTAAAAAATATAATTGATTACATGCACCATATGTGTGGGTTATGGGTTCACCTTATAACCCAATGTGACAACTTTAATTTCTATACCTTAATTAGACAAATTATTATTCTGTCAATTATTTCATTAATAAAAATGGAAATTTTATTTTTATAATGATTATCATTTTAAAATGAGTGAATAATCTCCAATCTTCATTCTGTATATTGGTAAGAATTATAAACTATAACAGATATGATCCAGCATCAGTGTTCTCTTATAAATAACAAGATGGTAAGACAAAAGTGAGACTGCACTCTTCACATGTAGATTATACAGATGATATTGTTTTATGCTTCAAAATCAAAACAATTTTTATCAATAAAATGATCCTGAAAGGTGATTGGATAGCTTTTAAATTTTGGATTTTAAAACATGGCCCAACTTGGAATCCATCTCAAGAGGAGGCTCCAAGACCTGACACTATTACTGATGATATGGTGTGCTTACAGACAGGATCCTAGCATTGCTGTCCTCCAAGAGTCCCAAAAAGCATCTGGCTGAGAAAGATGCAGATACTTACACCCAATCATTGGACTGAAGGTGGAGACCCCTTTGGTTGAATTAAAGAAAGGCTAGAAGTTGAGAAGGAGGGCTTCCCCATAGGAAGACCAGCAGTCTCACCTAACGCAGATCCCCAAGATCTCTTAGACAATGAGTCACCAACTAGGTAGCATAAAACAGCTTGTCTGAGGCCCTGACACATATACAACATAGGACTGCTTGATCTGGCTTCAGTGATAGACGATATCCATTAACCCTCAAGAGACTTGAGGCTCTAGGAAGGGGGGAGGCCTGGCCAGGGTGGATGAAGGAGAGGAAGGACATCCTTTTGGAGACAGTGGAAGGAGGAATGGGATGAAGAACTGTGGGAGGATAAACTGGGAGTGGGGTAATGACTGGACTACAATGATATAATAATAATAATAATAGTGATAATAATAACAATAATAGTGGTAATAATAATAATAATAATAATAATAATAATAATAATAATGATAGGCCTTTCATTTTCTAGGTTCTCAATCACTTGCACTTAACCTATGGGCATCATATTATGAGGAAAGGATCTGAAGGCTCTAAAACAAATTATCAGCTGAAAGTCAGAGCTTTGGGCCAGATATTTGTACAACACTGTGAGAAGAACAAATATCCAGTCAAAACAAACCATTTTTCCTTCAATCACATGGAAAATATATGAACTATTCTTTATAAAACCTACCAAATGCATAATTATGAGCTCATTAAATGATTGTCATTGCTGTGAAAACACTTGATTTTCAGGTGCTGTGATACACCAACAGGTAATTGAACTTATCACATATCTTTGTCCCTACACGATATGAGCTCAATAAGTAATAAGTTATCTCACTTATTATAGAAGGAAAGAAATAGGTGGTTGGTATGATGTTTAATATCAGTCCAGTGTCCTCTTTGATTTTGTAAGCAAGGCTTTATCCTACTGCATCCAACATTTTGAAGCCGGTTTATTATATATTTTGATACATGATTATGCTCTTTAACTGGCTCTCCTAAATACAAAATATATTATTTTATATCTCAATACTGCATTTCTCAGTTTAGTGTTCACTTTCTACCTGAAAAAAATATAGATGGCATTTGTTACCATTGCAGATATCTATTTTGAAGAGTTGAGTGAGAAACTAAGTAAAACATTCCTTCTTAGAATGTTTTGACACTGTGACAGAAAATATATATACAGTGCAAATCCCACGAACCATTAACTATAGGAAATATTATGTCATCTATTCGTTCACTGGAAACTATTTTTATTTTCATTTAGGTTTATGAAAATACTGTCCTTAATTAATAATACAGAGACAGATTTCTACTTAGATCACATTAAAAACAGAAGTTTGAGTTGTTAAAGGTTACATCACAGGGTTTGTGAACTATTCGAGTGGCAAAATCCTGCTGAAGTATTTTTAGTTCTGAGTATCTTTTAAATATCTAGGTCTAATTAACTACCAATGCAGGTGAATTAGAGTAGAATGTCACATAAAATTTATCTAACTGGATCTATAGGGAGGTAGAATATTTAGAATTAAAATCAACGTGTAGGAATAAATTTACTTCTCCTGGACTAAAGGGAACTAGAAGATTGGCAAGTCCATTGTACCATGGAATCAAGTTCCTCGGGTAAAGTTTAAAGCCAATGAAAAACAAGGCAAAACAAAACAAAACAAAAACCCAGAATCTCCTCAGTGCTAACAAAGGTAAACAGACAAATATGAGTCTATTACTTCTAAGTCTAAGGTTGTATTGTAAACATTTTATTTGTGAAAATAGCTTGTATCACAAGCCTGAGCTGGAACAAACAGGTTGTATAAAAATAAAAGTCAAGTTGCTATGATACTCTGATTCATAATATATTTTTAAAGATATATTTGAATGGTGCTGATTCCTTTTGATGATCAGGAAAATCAAAAGAGACTTTTGATTCTTGGTTTATCATTTGGCTAATTTCAGTTCATGCTATTCAGAAAAAAAATATATGAACTTTTAATACCACATACCCTATTTCTGATCAAAATTGAACATGTAGACTCCTAATCTGGACATGGAAATTATCAGAGCATATGAGAAAGTACATGTTTTAACTTTCATGTGCCATTTAATATGATGAAAATTATACTACTTTCATGTTACTGAAATTCAACCAACATGAAAAAAATATTTAGCACCAGAATTTTCAAAGAGTGATGGAGGTCAAAGTACTGCTTCAACCATGAAGCATTTGATTCAGAAATGTGTGAGCATTTAATCCTCTTATAGCTCATTTTACATTCCATCAGGTACCACATGGCATGGATATATGCTGTCCTGGTCAATTTGCTTGCTACCACGATTGAATTGTCCCACTCTTGCTAGCTTCCTTCCTCTGAAAGTTAAGAGTCCCTTGGGGGACAACTATGTGATCATAAAAGTAATGAGGGATTCTAATAGCTTAGGGTATATTTACTAGGGATTACCTCATTTTGTTTGAAATAATATCCAAGAACATGTTATATAAATCAAATATTTTCCTGAGGCTATATATTGCCAAAAGATGTGTCATATATTTTTACGTGATATACTTAACAGTAACACTAACAGGGAAGAATGAGTCTTTCCCAAAAGTTTGATCCATAGACCTGAAAGTAATGTCTGTCTTTGCTCAAAATAGATTTTTAGACTGACATTTTTGCCAAGGCTTCTATATTAATTTATATGCAGGTCAGGAATCTGAGAAAGCTGACAGACTGACAGGAGCAGTGGCCTGTCAACCTCTCTCAAACAGTTTAAGGACAAGATATATCTTTACTTATCCTTCAAGGTGTATATTACATTATTGTGGCATTTAATTAACTTACAGCGTATTAATGATATTAGATAACCACTGAATGCAGTGTGTGTTTTCCTTTTATTATTTTGTCCTAGTAAAATGATATAAATGTGAAGATTTTTTGGGATAATTTATGCAGATGGACTTAGAATTAATATGAGTGTCATTATAAGATAAGAAGATATGGGTCATAGCAAGTAAATAATCAATCCTGATAACAGATGGTTTTATTTATGTTGTGAGCATCTTTGGCTTTGCAATAAGATGTGCTTTCATGAGCGTCAAAGTTTTAATACCCAGTTTTTATGATACACTTACACTTAAGTGTATAAGGAAATCTTGATGAAGACTTAGAATATGTCACTGATACTAATATGGTTGTTTCAAATTCAAAAAAGCAATTTATAAACAAACTAACAACTATACTGATTTTGTAAATCACAAAAATTTCCCAAACACGAAAGAAAATGACAATATTTGCATAACCCTTTTTTTATGAAGAGAAAATAGTGTTCCTGTGAAAATCACTTCAGTATAAACAAAATGTTCAAAGTTCCCTCGGTAACTACTATAACATCGCTATTAAGGTAATTTTAGTCCATAAAATTACATTTTCAATCAATCACATTATGTGTTACTTTTAATTTTGAATATAGTTTTATTTAATGGTTTTATATAAATTCGTATGTGTGTAAATACATTTATATACTACTTATGCTTATTACTTGTAGTTTAAAATGCTGATAATAATATCTAAAATATATCAAACATTGAGATATTTATTCCTATTTTTTATATCAAAATAGAAAGTGTAAAGCAGGATTTATAAGAAAATGCATCCATCCCCCTTTTCAAAAATAACTTGAAACAATTTATCAACCCAAAATTGTGAAAAAAGCTGTGTAGAACATTAATACAAGTAACTTAATCGTTTGAACATAGGTAACAAATGGTGTCATAATTCTGTATTTATTGTTATCAAATCATCAAATTCAACAAACTTACCATGTAGGCTGGAATAGGCAGTCTTTTCTGCATTTATTGCTCATGGTATCTTTCCCAAGGATGGTGAAATACACTTTAATCTTGGTTTCCTTCCTCCTGTGTGTATTGACACACTGGACTAAAATATGTTAGGGCTTCATGACCTAGGCAGGAAGAAAATGAGAAGGGCTGAACAGTCCAGAAAGTTCTTCCTTATCTCAATATGTGTCCTCATTCTTACATTTCAAGGCTGTGTTTGGGATTTCAAATTACAAGAAAGGCGTGGTGAGAGAGCTTGATGGCCAAAGCCATTTAACGATCTTTCTAACCTAGAGACAGCAGAATCGATCTCTCTCTTTGATTGGGTATCTGGAATATTGCAGCAATAATTACTTCCAATTTCAGCAATAAACAGAAAAAACACTTCTCTACAATTAGTAACTTATTGTTGTGTAGACATATCAATAATAATTGCTACAATAAATAAGACTATATAAATATCAAAGTCACTTGATTTTAACACTAAAAACATAAGAGTTAACAGTCAACATCAGATTGGGATTTCAAGTACTCAGCTTCCATATGCAATCTACAAAAACACCATGCTGCGAAAGATTGATTTCTGCTTTCATAACACTTAGTTGAAAATTAAGGGGAGAAACAGAGGTATAGAAATGTTTAATGATCAATAGTAATGTAGAAAACAACTCAATGGCAGAGAGTGAAGGAAAGGCCATCCAAAGACTGCCCCACCTGGGTATCCAGCCCATACACATACAGTCTCCAAACTCAGACAATATTACTGATGTCAAGAAGTGCATGCTGACAGGAGCCTGATAGAGTGGTCTCCTCAGAGGCTTTACCAGAGCATGACAAATACAGAAGCAGATGCTCCCAGCTAACCATTGAACTGAGAATGGGGTCCCCAATGAAGGAGTTAGAGAAAGGATTGAAGGAGCTGAGGCGATTTGCAAACCCATAAGAAAAACAATACCAACCAAGTAGGGCTCCCAGGGACTAAATTACCATCCAAAGAGTACACATGGACAGTCCCATGGCTCCAGCTGCATATGTAGCAGAGGATGGCCTTGTTGGGAACCAATGGGAGGAGAAGCCCTTGGTTCTGTCAAGGCTTGACCCTCGAGTATAAGGGTACTCAGTTTCAAGTACTCAGTATCCTCGAGTATCAGGGCAGAGAGGTGGGAAGGGGTGTGTGGACGGGAGGGGAACAGCCTCATAGAAGAAGGTGAAGGGGAATGGGATAGGGCATTTAGGACAGGAAGCCAGGAAAGGGGATAACATTTGAAATGTAAATAAAAATATATCTAATTAAAAAACAGCTGAATGTCAACATAAAAGAATTACTCAGAATCTTTGTGTGTACAAACTCTGAATTGCTTAAAATAAGATAGCATGATAACATCACAAAGAAGCTGAGGATTACACAAGTGAGCTTCAGAAAGGCAGGGATGTAGGGAGCATCAGTGACTAACAGAACATATACTAAGACATGACAAAATATACTTGAGTATGGGTCAGACTGCAGAAAGGTGGTTTTTATTGTTTTGTTCTCTCTGTAATTCCTAGTGAATACATTGATTATTCATTTCCATCACATAAAATAATAAGAATGTTTAATAATCGTCATAGATTATATTATGCTCTACTTACAGAACTCAATAAATTGTTTCATAAAGATTAATTCACTTATGTAGGTAATCAAACCTTTATTTTATTTAATCTTCAAGTATAAATCTGAGCAAGGAAGTGAATCACTTGTTACTTATTAGAAATCCCCAAAAGAGCAGAGCAATTAGGCCAATGTAGGTTCTATGAATCCTACATCCTGTATCCTGTACATGTACAATGTATACATTCTAAAGACTCCTGAAACTTCCAGATTCTTGAGAAATAAATATATTTACAATTTTGCTTGTAACAATTCCGCATGTCATAACTATCCTGTAGGCCAATGCAAGGACTAGAAATACTTAGGGTCTTGCTGCAAATGTAACTATCATATGAATTCAGCAAGGTACCTCATATTCACTTTGTGTGTGAGTGTGTATCTCAATTTCTAAACAAACAAACAATCAAATAAACAAACAAAAAGCCCCATCCACGTTTCTTTAGGATAAATGATCTTGTACTCGGAGAAGACAAACACCACTGTGTTGTGTCTTAATAATCTCACAGAAAACAGGAAACCAGTGACTGCAGTCTACTGATATTAAGAAAAGACAATAAAGGAACAAACAGTAAAAAAAGGAGACAAATACAGCAAGATTGAATTTTATATTGACAAAGGAAATTACTGACTCTACTGGCTTTGAAAAAAAATCAGAGGAAAGGCAAAAGATCAGACCTCAGCCCCACCATAAGCAAGAAACAAAAGGCATATGTCCAAAGCACATGGAATGAAACCTGAGACAGAGGGATCCTTATGTAGTATATGAGGGGATGCACAGTGTAAAGTCTCACTTTTTTTTCCTTTTTGAAAGTAGTTTTGTTTTTCCACACAGAATACTAATTTCATCTTCAAGTTTTCCTAGATTCTTCACTTAATCTGTAACTCCCTTTCTCTCAGACTGGAATGAAGGAGGAGATGAGAGCAAGAGAGAGAGAACGAGAGAGAGAGAGAGGCTGTAGTTGAAACTAGGAGACTGTTCTGGGAGAAGAGAAAAGGTAGCTCTATGCACCACACACCATGTACCAGACGGGTGAGCATGGTGAGCCTCGGAGTAAGGGAAGGAATCTGAATCTGAAACAGAAGTGTGGGTCGAAATACACTGAGGTAAAGATTGTGGGTCTTTCAAGGGAACACAATGAGGGACAGGATGGACAGAGAGGAAATCAGAGGCAAGTGCAAATGTAGGACCAGTGTGTTTGCCTCTCTCCCGAACACTGAGGGATTGATTTCCACAGAAGGAAAAGGTAGTATAACAGACATACGATGGTAGTTGAGAGAAGGGAAACATTGCATGTTTAGGATAAGGAGATACCTCTGAAGAGTTGGATTTTCAGGTTCAGGAATGAAAGCCTCCAGATAAGGCCACCTGGTTTAGCTTGGTTGACGATACAGGGAGAGCAGCAGCCTTCCTTCCACCAGCAGAGTGACCACCCCCTTTGTCAAATAGAGACTTGGGTGGTGGTGAAAGGCAAAAGTGTAAAATTGCCCCCTAGACAAAAGTTGAAGCCAAAAGCAGGCCCTGGAACGACCTGTTCCAGGAACTAGCTGACCACAGAAAGAGTAATTGCACCAGCTGGTTCAGCCACTTTGTTCCAGCAACTAGCTAACCATAACAGCAGCTGACCATAATAGCAGGAACTGGTTAACCATAAAGTTAGATTAAAATCTTAAAGAACAATCATAAGAAACAGGAGGTTCTTCCTTGCGACTCGGTATGGTTTTTCCTTTAAATACCCCTTCTCCCAACCATTCGAGATCGAAATCCTCTACCCCTACGTGAGATACCAGTCTTGACCCCAGTGCACTGGTTTCTTTCATCCATATCAATAAACCTCTGTGATTGCATCAAGATCAGTCTCTTGTGAATTCTTGGGGGTCATGTCATCCTGAGACTTGAGTGAGGGTCTCTCTGCCTCTGGGGTCTTTCATTTGGGGGCTTGTCCCAGATAGGTGACCACCCTCATCTCTGGAGATCCACATGGACGTCAGATATTGTCTGTGTCTTTGTGTTTCTGTGCTGGCTGAACTCTGGGTCTTTATTTGCTCATGAGTTCTGGTTTTGCAGTCACTTGCTGTCTTGGGTAGAGACAGAGACTGTGTCTTGGGTAGAGGCAAGGAGTGTGAGTATTGGTAGATGTGCCAGGGGCTTACCGACTGTGTCACCCTAGGAGACATCCCAGGAGGTCTGTAGGACCCCAGGGACGCCTGGGAGATTCCTGTCTGGGTGCTGGTGAGGATCCGGTGATTCTCCTAGAGTTGGAGAAAAGACCTGCCCTCCCAGACATCAGGGTGCTGATGAAGACACAGTAGTTCTCCTGGACTGGAGAAGGGAAATGTCCTCCCAGCCATCTGTTTTTCCAAAGTGGTCTTGCCCGTCTAGGTGGAGACGGGCGTCTGTTAGTCTTTGTCTGTGTGTCTTAAGTCTTTGTTTTGTGTTACTTGTGACTTTGACAATGGGACAGACTGTGATGACCCCTCTGAGTGTGACCCTGGACCACTGGACTGAAGTTAGAACTAGAGCAAATAACTTGTCAGTTGAGATTTAAAAAAGGACCATGGCAGACTTTTTGCTCCTCAGAGTGGCTGGTGTTTGATGTTGGCTGGCCTCCAGAGGGCACCTTTGACTTAACCATTATTTTTGATCTGCTCTCCTTCATCTGTCTTTGGTAAGCTCACAGAAGCTCCTATCTGAATCAGTTCAGTTTTGTGGTGATCTCAAGGAGGCCGCTTGTTTTTTGTTTTTGTGTGCACTTCTGGTTTTGTCTGTTAATCTTTTGATTGTCTTTCTGTGTGACTGAATGCTTGTTAGTGGCTGTTACTGGTCCTCTTTACTACTGAGGAAATACCGAATCCTACTAGAGGCCAGAAACAATGTTCCAGACATGGATGGAAGGCCCTCACTCCTGCCTCTTGACTTCAATACGCCTGACAGTAGGGAGGGCCTGGTCTACCGCCAGGCTCCAATGGTGGGTCTCTGAGGGGCTTGGAAAATGCCCACTAATTTGGCTAAGGTAAGGAAAGATATAAAGAGAAAGTTGCAGAAACTTGAAGGGTTAAGCTAAGTCACTGAGAGAGTTAGTATAAGTTATAGAGAAAGTGAAGTTGAGAGAAAGAGGAAAGAAGGCAAAAAGAAGAGAAAACAAAGGAGCTAAAGAGAGATAAAAGACAGGAGAGGAACTTATACTGGCCACAGTAGTTAGAGAGACTAGGAAGACAGTACCTGGCAACAGAAGGGCTGAAGAATCAGCTGTGATTAACAAGATACCAGAACTACTAAAGAGAACCTTTGCATTACTGGGACGATTGATGCTGGTCAGCTGGAGCTAAGAAATTAGTGGTGATTAAGAAGAGACCAACATCATAGATGTGAAATCTTCTGGAAAGTATTTTCTGAGAGCACAAAGAGGCTGTGTTCCAGAGAAAGCCAAAGTAGTGCCTCATGCTGTGACTGGACTTGGTAGTGTGTGTCACCCAGGTGGTACTGGTTTGAAGACATGAAGGGGTCATGAAGAGCAGCTGAGATTTATCACTGTGAGAGGCCATGGAAGGCCATTGGAGAAGGTGCAGCCTCAGTTTTATTAGATGGCCCAGGACTGAAGGGGTCACGAAAAGGAGTTGAGGCTTGGTACCATGAAGAGAGCCTGTGAGAGACTATTGGTGAAGCTTAATTGCAGCAGAAGAGAGCAACATTTTGGAGATGCCAGTACCATGAGATGACCAGCAAGAGCAGCAGCAGCAACAGCAGCAGCAGAGTACAGGCATCTGGAACTTAGAAGACAAGGTGTGTGCTACAAAGGGCAGAGCTGGAGAAGTGACCTAAATTCTTGGAGCAGCCTAGAAGATTGTAAGTGGATCCCAGACATTGGATAATTAGAATTTGATTTTGCTTTGGGTTGTATTGTGATGATTGTGGTTTTGGTTAGCTGGATTGGTCTTCAGTCAAGGGTATACGAGTAGCTGCACTTCCCTGTTAGAACCTCCAAACAAGCTCTCAAGGTCCATTGTAGGAATGTAGGGTAGTAAAGCTTATGGACTACCTGAAGAACTGTGGAACTGGGCATGGGCCGGGTAACCCATTAGTTCATCGTCATCCCTGACTGCCCCTATCCCTTGCCATCTCTTGGATGCCCTGATGAAGCCAGCAACTGTGAGTACTATTCATTGCCCAGGACATCAGGAGGGAAGAGATTCAGTGGCATGGGGCAATAACACAGCAGATCAAGTGGCTCAGGATAAGCGCTTGCCTATCCTGTTTGCAGGCGTGCAAGATACAGCCACTGGGAACTGGGATTGGACTAAGGGATGGCCTCACTTAGAATGTACAACAGAAGAAAAGGTCCAAATAGCTTAGAAGAGGATGGACAATGGCACCCTTGAGGGGAAAACTATACTCCCTAGAGAATAAACAAAAGACTGAAATGGACTCATTTAGGGGGATAAGAAGCATATCCAAGTAGTTAAGGCATATATAATAGACTTTAGGATTTTAGCCAGAGAGACAATAGAAAAGTGTAAGGTAGTCAGCAAGTGAATGCTTAGCAACCAAACAGGGCAAAGAAACCTAGGGAGTTTAGTGGGAAGTCGAAGTTAACTTCACTGAGATAAAACCAGAAGTGCTTGTAGATACCTTTTTAGAAGTAGATAGAAGCTTTCCCCACCAAGCAAGAGATGGCCTTGGTAGTCATCAAGAAGATACTGGAAGAAATCTTCCCCCATTTTGGAGTGCCCAATATAATCGGGTCAGACAACGGCCAGCCTTTCGTTGCCAAGGTAAGCCAGGGTGTGGTCAGGTATTTAGAGGTCAATTGGAAATTACATTATAGACCTCAAAGCTCAGGGCATGTAGAGAGAATAAATAAAACTCTGAAAGAGACCCTGACCAAATTGACCATGGAGACTGGTGTATTACTTCCTCTTGCTCTCGTCAGAGCAAGAAATATCCCTTCCAGTTTCAGCCTTAGCCCCTTTGAGATCTTCTATGGGGTGTCAGCTCCTCTGACTGTATTAGATGATGTTAATAATGATTTGTATGCCAGGCTAAAAGACCTACTGGTGATACAGAAAGAAGTCTGGTCACAGTTGGCAATAGCTTATATCCTTTGGACCCCTGAGACTTCTCACCAGTTCCAGGTTGGAGATTCCATCCACGTATGACAACATTGGGTTCACACACTTGAGCCTTGCTGGAGAGGACCATACCTGGTGCTGCTGACCACCCTGACAGCCATCAAGTGTCAGCCCTCACCAGCCACGTACTAGTTGTTGGGGCTGGGAGCTGAGAAAAAGCTCCGTGGAGCTGCATGTCAGATAAGTGGATACATCAGAGACATGAGCTGTAATGCTCACTTGAAGAGTGTGCTTTGAAAGCAAGACTTTCATGTTTGCCCTGGGTTCCATCGAGATAGGTCCCCCAATCACAGGTGTGAGGGTAGGCTTGATTTCTATTGCAATGATGTAACATCCCCTTACTTACTATGAAGGCATTGCATATGTTAGTACTCCTAGCACTTCTCGGGACTTTGCCTCAGGGGTCACAACCTATATAAGTTTAGTGTTGGTTCAGATAGTGCCCAGATTGGAATGCTGATGCTAAAGACTTAGAAATACACAAAAGAGAGTTGGGAATTACTCTGGCAATTCTCTTAGGGCTGAGTTTAGATGCTACAGGGATAGCTACTGGACATCTACTATTGCCTTGTGACACCAGACTTATGGGAAATTGAGGACTGCCATTGACTTAGATATAGAAAGAGTAGAAAAGACTTTTTTAGCTGACCTCCAAGAATCCCTGACCTCCCTCTCAGAGATAGTCCTCAAGAATAAGAAAAGATTAGACCTACTGTTATTCCTTAAAAAAGGAGGATTATGGGCCTTCAGAGACAGAGAGAAAGAGAAGCACATCAGGGATGGTTCGAGAGCTTGTTTAGTAGACCTCCTTGGATGACTACTCTGATATCTTCCCTTATGGGACCCTTCTTAATTTTGCCTCTGCTTCTGACTATAGGTCCATGTGTATTAAATAAACTAGTTACCTTCATTAGAGAAAGAATGAGTGCTGTTCAGATTTTGATGTTATGCCAGCAATATAGAGCTTTACAAGGTAAAAAAAACAAAACAATATTATAAAGATACTGAAGTTTAGTTCTATGATTAGAACGAGCCATTCAAAACAGAATAAATACTGTAAGATATGATTTTCTACTTCATTTCAATTTCATGTTTAAAAGTTGTTCTTGTGTATTTTTATTGTCCTTCCTTTCTTCTGACATAAATTGACGTTAATGAGTCTTTTATGTCTAAATATATGGTATTGTATTATATAGCATGAGATATGAGGTGATATATATATATATATATATATATATATATATTATATATATATTATCAGGTATATCAGAATATACCTCTGATTCATGTTTCCTCTTCTTAGTTGACTTTCTTTTTCACCTTTTCTATTGCCTCCTATTTTTCTTAATCTTTTTGTTAAGTTCAAAACCTTTATGTCAAATTTATTCAGAAATAATCATTGTTCATCTACCTTTAGACAACGCTACTTTCTCTATCTTACGGTGTGTGTAATTGGGATGTACAAGGTTTTTCTTACAATTAAAAACCTGTTTTGTCAAATTTTTGTTCTAGTTTTTGTTTCAGCCTATTTTCCCTTCCACATAGTCCAGCAAACCATAGCACTACAATAACTACACAGAACAAAGACATACAAAATAAAACAAGTAAGATAACATGTGGACATACACTGCCACTGAGATGGTTCAGTGAAGAGAGACTCTTGCTGAAAAGGTTATTTAAGACTACAAGAGAAAATATCAACTTTGTGACAATACCAAACACATTAGAACAAGACCAAACCTCTGGATATTAACTCTAAAATCCAGGAAAGCATAGAACTATTTATTCCCAGGTTTGAGCATTAAGAAAGAAGAACAACTCATATTCTTTTTGTTTGTGACAAAACTAAATATATAAATTTTTTAGAGAAGTAAAGAATTTCAAGACAGTTACAAACTAAAGCAGTTTATGGCCACACAGAAGACACTTTTAAAGATAATTTGAAATTAATGGTTTGTTAGTTAATTCTAAAACCCAACCGACCAACTTCTGTCTTTATTTAAAACCAATTCCATAAGATGGAACCCCCTAACCATTACTAGTTAGGTGACCAAGTAACAATGACTACATATTCTGTACATTGGGTAAAGCCAAATAATACTACACACGAACATGCACAGGCACACGCAAACACACAAAAACTGCTAAATGACTCTTAATGATATTCTGCTCTACTCATAGATCAGTGATTCTTCAACCATCATCAGACAAATTTTCTTCTGAAGCAGATACAAATAAATATAAAGACACACAGCCAGCCACACATTATGTGGAGAATGGGAGACCTTGCAATATTCCTTCCTAAATTGAAGATCAATGTCAAGTTCCTCATCTCAGTGCTCATGAAAGAAGCTGATGGAAAAAGAAGCAGAAAGAATATAAGAGTCTGAGAGGATAGAGGACATCAAGAAAATATGGTCCTCTATAACAACTGAGCAAGCTCATAGAAAGTCACAGAGACAAATCTGTATAATGCATGCACAGGGCTTGCACTGGCCTATGCCAGTTCTTTGCCATGTATGGTTGAGCTTTCAGGTTAGTGGTTTTATGTGATTCTGGAGTGTGAGTTGTGCATGTCTGATACTTGTGTCTTCTCCTGTCCCTCTCTTCATTCTGCTGGTTTATCATGTCAAAATTTGATGGGATGTTTTTATTTTACGTTTTGTTATTGTCTCTTAGAAGCCTGTTGTTTTCTAATGAGATAGAGAAAGGAAGTAAGTTTGAATGGGAAGAGAAGTGGGAAAGAATTAGAATACTTTAGAGTTATTCTTAAAAAAAAATCCTCAGGATTTATTTATTTATTTATTTATTTATTTATTTATTTATTGCACTTTACAAGAGATCCCCAAATTACTTTTGCTGCAAATATAAAACTCTAGCAATTTAACAGTAATAGCTTCAAAAGTTTTTCTCAGCTTCTGACTGAATTGTTCTGCTTGACCTCATATTATCTTTGTCAACATGTTCTAATATGTGTGTGTGTGTTTGTGTGTGGATGTGTGTGTGTGTGTGTGTGTAAATATCTCACATAAAACATTAAAACATGACATGATGCCACAAAAGAGGCTATTTGAATGGTAGGAACAAATAGAGAATGAATGACAATGGCTTAATGAGGAATAGAAGGGAGGAATAATATAAGCAGAGAAAATATTATATATACAATACATAACACACATTTACACACACACACACACACATACACACACACACGCACACACACTCACAAAGGTATCATAAGGCTCCTAGTATTGAATACAAGAACTAAGACATTAGACAGTTACTGAAAACCGTATTACATAATTAGAAAGAGAAGGTGTAACTGAGCCCTGGGTAGTATGACAATATCAGAGAGTTAGATGTTAAATGGTCTTTGCTCTCCTTATTATGTACCCAGAGTTATTTTAACAAACACCTATTTCGTAATTTATTTATAATTGCAAAGAATGTATATCTTTGGTATTATTGTACTTTGTATATCACAAAATTTAGACAGAGGAATGTTAAATGAAATACCCAAGTTTCACAGCATGTTAGACACACAAGGAAATAAACACTATGGATTTGTTTTCATTCAGTAAGCATATCTCCTGGAAATAGGTTATTCTTCGTGCATATTAGGTCTATCCTCCTAGGAATTAAGTTAGACTGAGTCACAAAGGCTATTTTAAAATAACGGCTATTCCTACCTACTCATAGCTCATTAGCTTTGTAAATGAAGGCTGTGTGTATATTTATCAGGGGAGCATCAGGGAAACAACATTTGATGGTATTGGATTTTGAAGAATAATTTAATTTTTCCCTAGATCTGAAACACAACAAAAACTCAAAATGTTTCAGCAGTCACATTTACATCAATTTCTTCAATCTTACAACTTTTTATATATTAGAATAACTCTGATTTTAATTACTGTTGTAATTACTGTCATGCATACACTGAAGGACGTCTGTCTAAAATTTAACATGTGTCTAAATGTGTATGAGTATATGTGTATATGTGTATGCGCCTGTGTGTAGGTATACACAATGTCAATATGTAAACAAAGACTATATATCCATAATTAATGTATGGATTTGTTAGATTTACTGAAATTTTAGATTTCCAGATATTTTCCTAATTCCATTTGTTTAAGATTCCATTCACTTGGTAATTATCATGTCCAATCATGTTTTATAGGTATATGCATTCTGTTTTTTCTTTTCTTTTCTTGTATATTTTTAATTTACATTTCAAATGTTATTCCCTAATTTTCTAGAAGTACAAGGTTAAGATTTAAGTTTTGGGGAGAACTGCTCAGATGTTTTACAAAGTATTATGATATTTCTCTCTCACACACACTATTCCATACTTCAAGGGGATTAAGTTACAGTGTACAGCAGCACATAGAGAGTCGTGCAGCACTTTCTTGGGAAAAATATGAACTGTCTACTATGCTCTAAACATTATATTCAACTTCTCAAGCACAAGAGTAAAATAGAATCATATTGTTGGGAAAATATCTATAGGTGATTTAACTGCATGCATGTGAGACTGAAATACCCTTTATGCTTTATTTATATAGTCAACATTTCTTATATTAGTTTGAATTCATTGACATTCATTATCCCATTCATTGTTGAAAATCAAATAAGTTTTCATTCGGATATACAAACTGTTCCTATTTGGCCATTATGTTTAATTTTTTTCTCCTTTTTTAACTACTGTCCTTTTCCATACAGCAACGGCCCCATTCCAGTGTGTGTGTGTGTGTGTGTGTGTGTGTGTGTGTGTATGTCTGTGTGTTGTATGTTGTCCTGCTTGTATAGTATCACTTTGTTTTTCAGAGTTGCATGAAACTCCAATGCTTGCTTTACACTACTCTCAGTCCTTTCAGTCCCATAAATCTGCTTGAGCTCCTAGAGCCTGTGTTTTGAAAGGAGATTTGGTATGTTTATGGATAGTGGCATGTTATATGTAATTGTATATAGCTGCAGAAAACATGTGTGTGTGTGTGTGTGTGTGTGTGTGTGTAGGGATAGAGATAATGTCTATGTGTCTGGGTGGTTTGAACTTTTTTCTTTTTTTCAAAGCTGGGGACCAAACCCAGGGCCTTGCGCTTGCTAGGCAAGCGCTCTACCACTGAGCTAAATCCCCAACTGTCTGGGTGGTTTGTATGTGATGTGTTTGTGCATGTGTGTGCCTGGGTGTGTGTATGTAGACATGCACATAATTGGACATATGTAAAATTAATAATATAAGAAATCATAAATATGGAAGGAGTATCTCAGATGGAGTTAGAATATCAAGGAATAGGGAAATGGAGATGCAGTGCTTATGTGTGAAGTGGTCAGAATATTAAAACTGTCTTAAATTATTCTGTGAATAAAATTACAAAATCTTCAAAGTCGGCTATTTATTGCTCACGGACAAATACATTTGTGTATGTGTGGAAATGTACTTGCACACATTCAAATTTTATTTGTCCATATTTTGGTTTTTAATATTCTTTCCTATATGAATCATAAAGGCTTTACTCATAAGGGCCATGTTTGATAGCAAACACTAAAAATAGCTAAATAAAATAGAAGTTCCCAAATAGCAGAAGACTGAGTATAATCATTGAATAGAATGTTAAATAGAACTGAAAAATAAAATTTCTTACACATAAGATATTAAAGTATGATGAGTGAGGGAAAGAAATACATTTTAGATTGTAAAAAATATTCAGAGAAAACAAGTAGTATAATCAAAAGAATACATTATCCTTCATTCCATTTTCTTTTGAAATTATAAATACATGATTTCTGCCTTCCATTTTCTCTCTCTAAGCCCCCTCCCTATTTATACCTCCCTAACAGCCTTCAAATCCATAGTGTCTTTGTTCATTAATAGTTATTCCATGCATGCACAAGTATGTATAAAGTTCTCATATGGAAGTATTTTTCAAATCCTTAAGAACAATTAAACATTCACCTGCCTCTGGTTTTTAATGTTTCCTTTTCTTCAAGGAAACTATCTTAGTTGAAGACTTAGTATACATAATTTTATGTGAATAAGCATAAGGAATAGTTTCCATAAGAAGTAACCTTGTAAGATATGCCTGTAGAGGCTCTAACTTATAATGCATTGTCAACACAGATAAGTATGGAGTCTTAGAATTTTTAGAATTCATAAATCTGCAGTTCAGAAACCAATAACCTCAAAGAGATAAAGAGGAAACGTCATGCTTATTTGAAGGCATGGCAAAGAATTTACCAAAGAACCCCAGCCCTATATTGTAAAGGTATCCAAAATAGAAAAGACCCTGGTATTGAATCAACTCTGAGACTGACTGCTAAGGAAAAAATCCTGATCTCAACTAAAATGGTTCAATGAGCCACATTGAAACTTTCAGTTTTCTTTTTCACTTTATTTTTTTTTTCAATTGATTGACAATTAAAGGAAGCGTATTTTCAGAGGATAAAGTATTTGCTTTGTCAATCTAACAACACAGATTTTGACTCCATTAAGTTAAAAAAAGAAAGAAAGATGAAAACAACTAAGTCATTGGAGGTGTATCTTCAGAGGGGGTATTGAAACTGTCCTCCTCTTTCTTTGATACCAAAGTATGAAGTCTTCAGTGCTCTGCCACCCAATCTAGCAAATACAGCAGGAAATAGGTCCAGAATACTGGAGCCAGAAAACTCTATCATGAGCTAAAATAAAATTGTACATCGTTCAAAGTTGATTTATTTCAAGTAAATTCCATAATAATTAAAAACTACCTGAAATTGTTTTTCTGATTTTGATTTTATTTTGGTGGTGAAAATTATTGAGAAAAGTATTCACATCTTTTAGTTTTTCTAATTTGTTGGAGTACAATTTCCTTAATGGTTCCATAGATATTCTCAGTGCCTCTTGGTATATATTCCTGTTAATTCATGATTTTTGGATATTTTCTCTTTGTCTCTTAGTTATTTTGGATATGTGCTTGATTATCTTCTTAATTTTCTTGAAGAAACAAGTTTTTATTTCACTGATTCTTTGGTTGTACTTCATTGATTTCATCTGAGTTTGGTTATTTCTTGTCCCCTAAACCACTTCAGTGTGCTTACTTCTTTTTGGTCTAGAGCTTTCAGGTATACTATTAAGTTGCCAGTAGGAGATCTTTCCAACTCTTTGGCATGAGACTGCACTCTGAAGGCTATGGAAAGGGAAATGTGGATAGCAACGTAGTCACAAAGACTTTAACCTACAATCTGTCCTGCCTGTAAGGAATGCTGGGGCAATGTTGGCACAGAATGGGAGAGTGACCATTATATATGTTGGATTTATCTTGAGGCCCATCCAATGAGAGGAAGCCAATACCTTTATCTGCTCATATGTCAGAAAGCAAAGATGAGATAACCCAGAGATCCATGGTAGAATCAAACACAACTGGCAAAAATCAATTAACTTATTCCTAATGATATTCTGCAATACTCATTGATAGATTGTCCAGTCATCATGAAAGAGGCTTTCTCTAGTCCCAGAAAGGAGCAGGTACAAAGACATACATCAACACATTAGGCAGAGAGAGTGTGTCTAAATTTGATATCTCCATCCGGTCTCACCCTTAGGAGATTGGGGTACCTAGCAGAAGAGTTGGAACAAATATTGTAGGAGTCAGAGGGTATGAAGGGCACCAGAAAGTGGCCCATGGAATCAACTAATCAAGGCCCACATAAGCTCACAGAGACTGAAAAGGCAAACACTGGGAGTGCTCAAGTCTGGACCAGAACCTCGTTTTATATATTATAGCTGTTAGCTTGGTTTTGAGAAGTTAACAGTGAGAACAGTTAAATATCTTGACTCTTATGACTACATTTGGGACACTTTTTCTCCTATTGAATTGCCTTGTCCAGCCTCAATTGAAGACTTTTCCCTTATTTTTTTGTGTATCATGTTGTTTTCCTTGGCTAAAGTCTTTTGGAGGTCTGGCATTTTTCTGAAAAGGAAATGGGAAGGGTATCTGGAAGAGAGGAGAGGAGAGGTGGTAGTCGGGGAGTGCAGGAAGTAGAAACTATGGTCAGTAAGTACTATAAGAGAAAAACTCCATTTGCAATGCAAAATAAAAAATCTACATAACACAGTTACCATTTTAAAGAGTACATTCACTTCTGAATTACCCCAGCACAACAACTTGAGAGCCTGCAGGTTTCAAGTGTAGATATTTCCAAAATACAAATTTGATTTTCAAATTTGACTTAGGGTTTAGCTGTGTGCTGTGGCTCAACGGGGTAATTCTGAAAGATGGAAACTAATGGCATTAATTATGGTGACTAGTTTGAGACTAGCCTAGAGTACTGTTGGGAAGAAATTGAAGAAAACCATTGTGAGTTTTTCTTTTTTCTTAGGTATAGGAAATGTGTTGATGGTCTACTGATCAGATACCTTATAATGTGCATTGCTCTCTCTTCAGTCTGCTTGATTTATTCCCTGGCTTCCATCCTAAAATTCAGTGAGCTATAAACTAAGTGTATCTCAACACTTCAGAAACTTTGTAAGTTTTAGCAGCTGGTTAAAGGACACAAGAGTCTTTAACCACTTGGATAAATGAAGCAGGGACTTAGGAGAAAAAGAGACAGAGTGAAGGAAATCACTGAGTTTCTACTCAAACTGCATAGAAGTAACAACTGTCAGATATTATGAAGAAAGAATTCCCAATATGAAGCCAATGCTCTCCCAGCTCTCTATTTTCCTCTAGAATCCAAATTCCTATGACTACACAATAATTAATACTGGCAAATTTTTAACAAAAAGCACTATATTCTAAAACTTCTTTAGTTTATTAATACATAGCAAATCAATACCTAACACACAGCACGTTTGGAAAAAAAGTGACACTATGTTCTATTCTGATTGTTGTTCAGAGTAATCATGTATTAAAAGATCCCCAGGGAGAAATCAGCTTAAGTGACATCCTTTGTGATATACTGCCTGTTTCCTCTTTTAAATTAAGAATGTTTAAAAATAGCCATATAATGAGAAATGAACAAGTAAACATCCATTTGCACTTATCACTTTCTTGATGGGTAATTGGAATATAATTTGTAAGCTATTTTTAATTATTTGAATTTATTTTCAGGATTATTTTCTTTGGCCTTCCTTTTTGTCATTTCTCCAAGGTATTATTTAGGATATCTGTACGGTGAAAAGTGTCTCATTTAAAAAGTATAGACCATAAACATATTATTAAAGACCTAAGTAAGCATTTATACTCAACACAAGTGAAACACATACACACACACACACACACATTTAGTGTACAGTATATACACATATACATTTAGTGAATAACATACACATAAACCCACAAATATTTACTGTATAATATATTTATACTAATATTATCCTAATAGTATGCACATATCCCAGTAATAATATATTTTTAGATACAATAATGAGCCACTCAAATGTTCTCCCTTGAATTTTTTCTAGGTTAGCTATTTGACATAGGGTTTTAATATTTAAACAGATAAAAATTAAGATAACTATATAATTACTTATAAGATATCCATATAATTACATTTGGTCACAGAAAAAATAACAAAATCATTGACCTATAATGCTTTTTATTTAAAATTTTAATTAATTTTAATTTAAAAAATTTAATTTAATTTTCACTTAGTATATAATTGTATAATTTCTCCCTTCCTTTTCCTCCCTTCAAAAGTTCCCCTGTTTCACCCAGATGTAAGGTCTGTTTGCCTTTCAGTGTTATTATCACACATATACACACACACACACTCACTCACTCACATAAATACATAGATATCTGCTGAGTCAATTTATAGTTGCTCATTTGCATATCATCTCTCCCTGTACTCCCTCCCTCCTCAGCAACAGACTGGATACATCCTTTTCCTGTCCCAGTTCATTCATAAAGAAATCTATTCTATTTCTCCTTCCCAGGGAGATGCATACATCTTCCTAGTGCCTTCCTTGTTATTTACCCTCTCTGAGTCTGTAGATTATAGCACAATTATTCTTCACATCTATAATTCCCTTATACGAGAGTGTATATTTTACTTCCTGTGCTTCCCTCCATGTTTGATTTCCTGTATCTGAGTGACCTTCTTCAGGATGATTTTTCCCTAGTTCCTATCGTTTGCCTGATTTCATAATGTTATATATTTGCTGAATAATGCTCCATTGTGTAAATATAACACATTTTCTTTAATTATTCTTCAGGGAAGGGAGAAGAATAAAAAATTAAAATAAATAAATAAATAAATAAATACATGTATGTTATGTGAGCACAATAAGCAAATAAATTATACACTACAATATAAAAACAGTCTCCTTGATATCTATTTCATATGCAATTTCTCTTTCATGATTTCACCATGATTGCATTCATAATTCTTCTGTGGATTTTCAATGCTTCTCCAGTCCTAAATCGGGGTAAATTCCTTCCACTACATTCTTGCCAAAACTTTGTTAAGAGATATATATGTGAAAAATGTAACGAGATGTTTAAAAATCTAAAAGATACTTAGAATACTACTTGCAATGCAGATCAATTTTATATTCAAATTACTGCATTCACATTTTCAGAAAACATAAACAATTAGAAAGTAATTTTATATCGGATGAAAACTCTATGACATTGTATACCCTGGTTTCCTTTGTACTGAACCTGAACTGTGTTCCTGGGAACATGTAAGTCAGATATCAAAATAGTCTCAAGCTCCTACTTTGAATAAAATATGCAAAATTATTACATACACGTCACAATAAAGGATATATGCCAAATTTAGCTTAAAAAAGTCTGCAGGAAAAAATGCATAATTAAGATTATATGTCGGATTGCTGGGGATTTTACTGACAATAAAGATCTAATTTGACTATATCATGATGGGCAAATACTTCCAACACTTAATATTGAGAAATCATCCTTTCCCCCCAAACTCAATATTTTGTTCAACGAAGTCAGTGCCAGTCACTGCCTCTTACCTCTAGCCTGTCTTGTTGTGCCTGGTGAGTTGGCTCAGTGAATAGCAAGGGAATTTTGTCCATTTATGTCCATGTATGTGTCCATTTAGAGAGGTAAATAAAGTCCTTGATATCTAAACTCCACATCTTTATGAAAAGCGATGTAAACACATCCTCAAACACATTTCCTTCATTATCACTACAAAAGTAATGACTCATTCCAACTTGGTGAATAAATCAAGTAATGAGAAATACAAGGAGAGAAGAAAGAATATTTTTGTCCTATTGAGGTTTTAAAACATATGTTCCTATAAACCTACTAGACAGATTTTCCAGATTGAGTATGGTGTCATTCAAATAAGGATTTGAAGCTTCACCTCAAGAAGGAATTTTCTGTTAGAAGCACAATTCTGATTAGTCAAATGCATTTAATAATATTTAGACACTGTGTTATGATGAGATTTGAATGGAAATAAAAGAAAATGTCATTATCTAAATATCTATAAACAAGCAGCTTTAAAAAGCTGATGATAATGTTTGGTCTGCCATGCTATAGAATAAAATGCATCAGAAGCCCCCTCAATATTTTCATCATATGTCTCTGATTTGTCATTTTCAAGTCTGAGTACTGAATTATTCAAAGAATATTGTCAATTCTTTTTAATGTAAGATACAATGTCCTGTGGATTATATATTAAGCTGCATAATTTTACAATATAAATTGATATGTGAGAATAATATGGAAATTCTTTCACAGTATCTCAGTTACTACTTATCTTTTTTAAAAAAATGTAACAAGTTCAAAGAATTGTGTTATATCTTATCCAGGGGTCAGCAAATAGAAAGGGCTGTTTAGACATAGGACAGATGTGTCTACAGGTTTCAGAATACAAGGAACAAAATTGACAGATGCTTACTGAAGAAGGGATAAGGAGAATCATCAGAAATCATTAAGATCTACCATATACATTCAAAAATAAAGCCATCACACACATTGTCTGTAAATGTTCTGTCACTACAGTGCTTCTATGTTGAAGCAGAATTATCTTTTAATACTTACCACAAGTATTAACTAGTCAGGAGCTTTCCTTTTTGCTCAAGAGGAAATAAAGAGGTTCTTTTTTTTATTTTTTTTATCTTTATTATCTTGAGCATTTCTTATTTACATTTCGATTGTTATTCCCCTTCCCAGTTTCCAGGCCAACATCCCCCTAACTCCTCCCCCTCCCCTTCTATATGGGTGTTCCCCTCCCCATCCTCCCCCCATTACCTCCCTCCCAACAATCATGTTCACTGGGGGTTCAGTCTTGGCAGGACCAAGGGCTTCCCCTTCCACTGGTGCTCTTACTAGGATATTCATTGCTACCTATGAGGTTGGAGCCCAGGGTTAGTCCATGTATAGTCTTTGGGTAGTGGCTTAGTCCCTGGAAGCTCTAGTTGCTTGGCATTGTTGTTCATAAGGGGTCTCGGGCCCCTTCAAGCTCTTCCAGTTCTTTCTCTGATTCCTTCAATGGGGTCCCGTTCTCAGTTCAGTGGTTTGCTGCTGGCATTCACCTCTGTATTTGCTGTATTCTGGGAGTGTCTCTCAGGAGAGATCTACATCCGGTTCCTGTTGACCTGCACTTCTTTGCTTCATCCATCTTATCTAATTGGGTGGCTATATATATATATACGAGCCACATGTGGATCTTGCTCTGAATGGGTGTTCCTTCTGCCTCTGTTCTAGTGTGTGCACGTCTGATGCATTTGATTCTGTGAGTACATGCATTCCAGAATGGTTACCATTTGCTAGATATCAATAACAAGGATTCTGTTCTGTTCACAATATATACTGAACAAAGATATCATTGGACATAAAATACATAATCTTTCCCTGTAATAATGAACATGAGCATAATAAGAAGAACCCACTTAATGGAAAAAGTATACAGTGCACTCTGTACTTATTATGACTGGTAATGCGAAATGTGAGCCTTCAATAAAGTTCATAAATCTACATCATAGTAACCGTTTTTGGAGTTCTAATAACCTAGAGTAATTTAGCTTTAACTCACTCAAAGGCTGACATTAGTTAGAGATATTTTAATGTTAGAGAATGGCAATTTGTTCTTTCCAAATACTAATAAAATATGAAATTATCTTAAACATTTTACAAGGAGTTAAATACAAAATACTTTTAATCATTTAAGTTATACGTGGACAGTGATTGCCTACTGGTATAATTCAAAACTGAAAATGTCTAACTGGGAGTTAGGACTTCACAGAGATAGCTAATGGAATTTATATGCAACAGACTTAAATTAAGCTACAAATGCAGAAAAAGAGGCTTTTCTAGAAGAAGAATGTGGTTTTCTAGCATCTTTAGCTGCCAGAGGTTATCACATATACTTAAGTATACAACATGGGGTTTATTTATGATAGCTCTTTGTCATAAATAAAGGGCATATACAATGAGCTTCTAAAAATTGTAACAATGATGTTAATAAATAATAATGATGATGATGATGATGATGATGATGATGATGATGATGATGATAAAATACCTGAAGTTTCTGCTCGGTAACCATTGTAGAGATTGAAATTAGGAAAGTGCCTAGCAATGGCACACAGTAGGACCAGTGTGCACTGGATGTCATTTTTTATTGGATATTTTAGTTATTTACTTTTCAAATGTTATCTCCTTTACTGGTTTCCCCTTTGCAAACCCCCTTATCCAATACCCCTGCTTCTATGAGGATGCTCCCCGCCTACTCAATAGGACAAGGCTGCCCACATCTAGGACAGATTTTCCTCTCTCATTGAATATTCTCAGGAGATGTCCTCAGAGAGATATCTAGAAAAATGCTATACCAATCTCTTGAGTGATTCTAAATGTAACCAGGTTGGCAGTGAAGAATAACCACAATACTTCTTACCTGCCTTCTTTACATTTTATCACATTATTCCAGCTGTTAGTGGCCTGTGTTAGAGGAATAAAACCTCTGTGTTTAGAACGGAGAAGAAAGACCCTCACAAGAGAGTTAAGATGATATACAATCTAGGAGAACTCATTTACTCAGGAATACCATATGATTTATGAGACATAATGATATATTTTTGATACATTTAATGCTATGTTGTACTAGTGCTTTACAAAAAGTACTATTAAAGATAAATGTGAGGACACTGAATCCACATGATCATCATTTTTTATAAAGCATCTTTCTTTAGACGCGTCACTTACAAAATAAATATAGGAAAGGGAGAACAATAGCTTGCTATGTGTGTTAAGTTTCTGTGAACAACTAATAATCAAGGAACGTCTTGAATGAGGAATATGAAGATCATAGGAGTCATGAGGCCTGATTTCCTGCTCTAAAATAGTGTCTAGTGGATATCACAGGGAAGTTGCACCCACAAAAAAGTCAATATGTCTTCAGACAGTTTAATCAATGCCTGTTGCTTATTGTTTTATTGCTACAGTTCTTTAGTAAACCTTTGAGATATGCACAACTGATACCACAAGCACTTTTGTGATTACTAAGAGTTGTTTTAAGTATTTTGTTTTTGTTTATTTTCTGGCTTCTTTTTGTGTGTGTGTAATTCTACACAAACTTGAAATACTTTCTTTATATGTTTTTGAGAAGAGTTTTGTTGAGATTTTCAAGGGATTGCATTGAATGTGCAGATTGCTTTTGGCAGGATAATCATATTAACAATTTTATGCTTCCTATTACATGAATAAGTGAGGTTTCCCCTCTTTTAATGTATTCTAAATTTTATATTTCCAAGGTATTTAAGTTTGTATTATACAATTTTTAATTTGCTTGGTTATTCCATGATATTTTTAAGTAATTATCTTATGTATTTATATTTTAAATGTTGTCACCCTTCTCAGCCCCCTATTCACGAGCCTGGCACCCCATCCTTCTCCCTTTCTCTAAGAATGTGCTCCCCAACCCACCCATCCACCTAATCCTGCCTTACCCCCTCTAGTGTTCCCCTTCTCTGGGGCATGCAGCCTCCACAGGACCAGCACCACCTTTCTACTGAGGCCAGACAAGACAAGGCTGTACGCTGCTACATATGTAGTGGAGGCCACAGACCAGCGCAAGTATGCCCTTTAGTGGGTGGTTTAGTCCCTGAAAGCTCTGAAGCATCTTGTTAGTTGACACTGTTGCTCTTTCTATGGGATTCAATCCCCTTTAGCTCCTTTAGTCCTTCCCCCAACTCTTCTACTTTGGTACATGGGCTCATTCCACTGGTTGTCTGTAAGTATCTGCATCTGTTTTATTTAGGTACTGCCAGAGCCTCTCATAGGACAGTCATGCCAGGCTTCTGTCCACAAGCACTTATTGCCATCAGCGATAATTTCAGGGTCTGCTGTCTGTACATAGGATCGATCCTAAGGTGGGAATTCTCTGGATGGCCTCTCCTTCAGTCTCTGCTTCACCTTTTGTCCTTGTATTTCCTTTAGACAGTAACTATTCTGGGTTAAATATTTTGAGATTGGTTGGTGGCCCCATCCTTCAACTGGAGACCACGTCTATCTACTGGTGGTAGTCTCTTCAGGTTTCTATCTCTCTGCTGTTGGTCATTTCTTTGAGCCTATTCTGAAGGTTATGATTTCCCTAATTTTTTGTTTGTTTTTGAAAGTGTTCCTGATTTATATACAAGAAAGCTTCATGTTAATTTTGTATTCGACTACTTTGCTGAATGTATTTATCAACTGTAGAAGTTTTCTGGCTGAGGTCTATGGAGAGAGAGAGAGAGAGAGAGAGAGAGAGAGAGAGAGAGAGAGAGAGAGAGAGAGTGTTTTGTGGACACTAAAAGAGATAGAAATAGATCTATCACAAGATCCACCTATTCCATTTTTGGGAATATACTCAACAGAATCTACATCTTACTAGTGAGTTACTTTCTCATCCATGTTCACAGGTCTATTCATAATACATAAAAATTGGAAACCTAATAGATGCCTGTCAAATGATGAGTGTATATTGAAATTATAGAATATTTACATAATGAACTATTATTCAGCTTTTAAAGCCTTCAAATATGTGAGCCAATGGGGTCATTCTCAAACCACCACAAATAACCAAATATGTCTTCCAAATAGTTATCTTCATAGATACAATTTTGTTGTCAGTGGAAAGAGAAATATGAGTATACTACATTAAATATGTTGAAGAATTGGGAATCAATTCCAGTGTTCATTAATATCTGATCCAGTAACATGTAGAACTAAATGTCAGTGACTGTTTACCTGAGAAAAACACTGTTCTTCCTCTTTTTCCTATGAGACATTGAAGTGGACAGGGTCTCTTGCTATAATTAAAGAATGAATTATTCATAAAAAGAAACACAAAATTTGAAAGAAAATTGCTGATACATAAAGCAAACCTACTTAGTAAAGTGATCCAGGAAGACTCAGAAAGACAAATATTGCATATTTTCCTCACATGAGAAAGGTAGTTTTTAACTTTTTAAAACATTTATTCATAATATCCACAGAAGTAGCTAATAAGGTACCTGTCTATCAAAAGAATATTACAAGGAAGGAATGGTAAAATGATTTCTGTATTCCCAAAGTAGGAATCAAATAGAATAGGGTTTGGGAGGGCTGAGTCGACGAGGTATGCAGGCAGGGATAAGTAGCCTTGAAGACCTTTCCCAAGGTTGTATTGATATCTACATCTATAGAAGCTTGCCAAAATACATAAGTAAAGAAAGAGAATTTAAATGGCATCAACATGTATGGTGGAGACAATTACACTAATAGGCATTTCATGGTACCAAATGAAATGAACCAGGACCAATCTTAGTTTACTTCTTGAGTCACTGGTCAAGATGTATGAGGATCCCCATATATTACAGATTATTGACATTGTTATTATGTAGCCTAAATAATTGACACTAGGAATCTCTTGCCGACGAAAACATATATCTGTATCATTGTATGTGAAGAACATAAGCTGGTTCTCAAATAAAATTTTCAGTCCTAATGGCCAACATTCATACTAGAGGAGAAAGAAATCATCGGGCATATCAAGCTACTAACCTTGGGACAGTAACAACCTACCTACAGGATAATGGCACTGTTGTAACAGTTATGGTTGTAATAAAGCACTTGTCTTTTTGGACTCCTCAAAGAATTATGGGATCTGTATCTGACACTGTTAATGAATGCAGGAACCTGACAACATATGTCACTGTTAGTCGGCTAAATGAAAATGGTAACAAATTTTCTCCTGATGATGTACTAGCATTCTCACAGATCAGTGCACTAATCAGAGAAGTGTCTTAGAGTAGGTAGCAAAAAAGCAAAGTCACAAGTGGGGAGTTTTTAGAGTCTTACCCTAGAGAATCCAATCCTTTACCACACTCCTTCCCTCAATGCCCAGAGATCTAGTAGAGGATTAAAAAGATCATGAGGTCCAGAGTTGATTACTGACTGGAAGGAAACACCATTCTCTAGACACAGCAAAACCTATGCACACATGATCTCACACAGATCTTACACACTAAATATAAGGACTACACACATTCAGCCAGACAAATCCTGCCATTGTAAAGAGGAAGTTGGAGTAAATTCTAATCTTTTATTTTTAAAGATTTATTTATTTATTATATATAAGTACACTGTAGCTATCTTCAGATACATCAGAAGAGGGCATTGGATCTCTTTACAGATGGTTGTGAGCCACCATGTGGTTGCTGGGAATTGAACTCATGACCTCTGGAAGAGCAGTCATGTGCTCTTTTTTTTTTTTTTTTTTTTTTCCGGAGCTGGGGACCGAACCCAGGGCCTTGCGCTTCCTAGGCAAGCGCTCTGCCACTGAGCTAAATCCCCAACCCCGCAGTCATGTGCTCTTAAGTGCTGAGCCATCTCTCCAGCCCTAATTTCTAATCTTTTCTCTCTCTCTCTCTCTCTCTCTCTCTCTCTCTCTCTCTCTCTCTCTCGCTCTCGCTCTCGCTCTCGCTCTCGCTCTCGCTCTCTCTCTCTCTCTCTCCATGTGCTCATGGATGCACATGTACACATATACTTTTATGTGCTTCAGTTTAATTTTGCTTTTTTAATTTTATGAGAAAGTACAATAAGTTGGGTGCATTGATAGGAAAGAGGATCAAAAAAGAATTGGAGAATATGAAGTAATATGATCAAAATATATTATACAAAACATTTTAAAAGAAAATAAAAATAAATAATAAAATGTGCAGAGTTGATAAGAAAATTAAAACATAGAATGACCATTGCCATTTTAAAAGAATTTGATCTAAAATTAATTTCAGAATATGTACACCCTTAAGTAAGAATAACTTAAAAATTAATTTCAGTATTCATAAAAATATCATCCCTTTTGTAAAACAGATAAGACCAAAGTAAGTCAAGGCTTACAGAGAAAACTCTGTTCTGTATAGTACTGCTTTGATTGTATTGAGAATAATTTAAATCACAAAGATATGTTCTGCACTATTTCTTTTTGCCACTTAATTTGGTGTTTTTTTTTTTATCACCACTTCAAATTAACTTCAAATTAAATGAATTAAAACAGTACTGGTGATATTTTGCATCTATCAAGTACAATATTGAATAATTATATTCTCTGTACTTCTACCTGTATGTATAATACAATATAGTTATAACATTAATTATTAAATATTATATAAAAGCCAAAGTAATGTTTTCTATTTTTAAAGTTTATTCATGTGAACTTCTATTCTGATGGTGGTTGGAATTAAACATTTCTTCCTTATCTTAATTTAGAATAGAATAATTTATTTCCGAGAAACATAATGTTATTTCAGTCAATTACCATGTACTCTTTCCCTAATTGTAATCATGTCAAATTATGCAATTACAAAATATTACAAGTATCAGCAATCAAACACTGACAGTTAGTAATTATGTCATTACCATGTGGACCTAGAGAACTGTGACATCTAAGATGTCAAGAAGATTTTTAATGTGAATATTAACACTTTCTCAATATCAAACTCTGGTTGCATTCTGAAACATAGATATTTATACGTTTATGTGTGTGCATACAAATATATTTGTAAGGGCTTATTTTTGGAATATGAATCTATGAACTGGAGAAAATCAAAGTTCTTGAATGATGTAGGAGTGGTATACACTCCTGTAATGCCAGACTTAAGAGAAGGAGGAAGGGACGTTATTGTGAGTAGGAGACCATACTTTGTTACATATAGGATCTTTTCTCAAAAAGAAAATTCTGAGAGGGGGGGCGGAGGGAGGGACGGAGGGAGGGAGAGGGCGGAGAGAGAGAGAGAGAGAGAGAGAGAGAGAGAGAGAGAGAGAGAGAGAGAGAGAGAGCGAGCATTTAGGGAAGAGAATATAAGTTCAAACAAACAAAAGATTTTGCCCAGTAGAATAATCTTTACTTCATTTTTAATTTCTCCAATTAGGTATCCTAATAATTGATACTTTAAAGTAAGAAGCAACTGTACCTCACGCATACATTCTAAACTGAAGTGAATATTCAATCCCTTATCTGACAGGTTTAAAGTATCTGGTGCTCTCTGAGAAATCCTATTTCATTTTCTGTTTTTCTTTCCTTTTTGTTCACTTGTTTTATTTATTTATTTTGAAAGAAGTTTTCTCCTTGTCGTCTGACTGTCCTAGAATTTGCTCTATAGAAAAGACTGTCTAGAACTCAAGGAGATCAACCTGCCTTGGCCTCCAAAACAAAGACCTGAACCACCACAGTGCAGAATAAAATCCTAATGCAAGCAACCTTATTTGTAGAAATTTTGTAATTTATTTTTAATTTTTCAACAATTACTTTTATATTCCAGACTAATACTATAAAACCTGTTTTCAAATATAACTCACTTAACAATATAACTTCATAGAAATGTTATGTGACTTCAAGGGATGCAATTTAATAATTCTTTAAAATTGGGACAACTGAGAACTTACTGGATTCTTAAGGGTATGATTTTTAAAATCTAATAATAGTTAAAATTTACCCAGTAATACTAAATTTTAAAAAGGATCTGAAGGTGACATTTTGGGTCTCTTACTTTTTAATTTTTTTTTCAGCTTAGGAAATTGAAAGTCCACCAACGTTTGTAAATCAATCAAGTATTCCCTTCAATGCCTTTGAATCCATGGTTTAAAGCAAAAATAAATTATACACATGCACACATAAATATATGCATGTTCAATGTGAACAAATGTAAGTACTTAATAAGATTTAAATTAAGGGTTTTTATGGATACATCAAAATAAAAATATGATTTGGGAGTATTAAAATATTTTCATACTTATGTAAGCATAATCTACTACCTATTTTATAAGTGATCATTTCCATTAGGGTTCTCTGTTTTGAAAGAATATTGTGTAGATGAATGCTTGGCCTAATGTTGTTCCTAGTCACAATCTGTTACACCATTTAATGATATAAAAGAATCTTAGAAGCGTCTTTATTATATAAATAAAAGTGTCCATTTGCAAAAACAATTATGTTGCAATAAGATAACTGTGGAGATGTATCTGATCTGTGACAGAAAAAACACCTCAGAAATATCATAAACAGACACATGTGCAAAGTTTCCAAACACCTGTCATGATGCATGTATTGTAGGGACTCATGTGACAAATAACACAGAGACACATTATTCTAAGGGATATGTAATGCACAAAATAGTAAACAAATTTCAGTTATAAATTCTGAAAGTCAAGATAAACACATGTGTTAATAAGATAGAACACATCTAGAGAGTAAGCATTTTTATTGGTGTTTTTATTAGTGCCATGAATAATAACACCTCCACTGAATAATTATGGGGAACAAAGAACCCAGTTTGGTATTCACAATTTATCTAAGAAATGTGGACTGATAAAGCCATGTGTTTTTTTCTAGTTGTTATGGTAATCTATTTATACAGATCATTTGGTAAATATTTTAGAAAAAAATTAATTTAAAAATTTGTTGGGGCTCTTACTCTCTTGCCTTCCTGCTCGTGCTTTTTCCTCTGATCCCTTTCCCCCCTTTCTCCCCATTCCCTTCTCCCCTCTTTCTCCACATGCTGATGGCAGCCTCTACTTCTTTACTCCTTCTCTACTCCTCTACACACTTTCTTTCTCTCTGCCTTTTCTTTTTCTCTTCTACCATCTCAACTCCAATCCCCATGCCCAGAATAAATCCAATTCTATGCTAAAAATCAATCAATTCATCAATCAACTTTGGGTGAAGAATTTAAAAATTGAAAATGAATTCTGTACTCATATCTTTCCTTCTACATTCTCCTCTACACACACACACACACACACACACACACACACACACACACACACACACACACACACACACGAACACATGGAATCTATTAGAATGACTTAAAGGCTGTGGTCCATTGCTAATCCAACAATGACTGGCTATGAATGGAAGGTCAAGATTCAAGAAGTTGCTCATCCATGGAGCTAGATATCTCAACTCATCTTCAGTACATCCAAACGAGTAGACTCAAATGTCGGCGAAGCAATGCACTCACTGGCTAGCAAAATACAAACAAGCAGCAAAGAGGAAAAGTTTCTTTCAAATTCTTATAAAAACTTCCAGGAGAATGTGTGGTCTAGATTATTGGTATGTGTCTTCTTGCCTCAAGATGCAGATTAAAAGTGAATATTCTTTTTTCAAATCAAGAAAAAAAATCCCTCAGTTCCTTTTATGAATTTTAATTACTGATGTGTTCCACTTGTCAAGAATCGATATCACACCTGGCCTGAGCACATTTATTCTGGTCAATATACATGATATTAGTTTGTGTGTGAGTGTGTATGGGCGTGTGTGTGTGTGTGTGTGTGTGTGTGTGTGTATGTGTGTGATGAACACCTGCTTATAAAATGAACCTTTCAATTTCATTTGTATTTCTCAATATAGTCTACCTTAGTCTACCAAGATCTCATCATACTAACCCTTAATATTATCCTTTGCATAGTGGTAACATGTGTGACCATTTCTCTCCTTACCTATGTTTATGTCCTCATTCTATAAATTCCTATAAATTCGAACTTATGATGGTCATGTGCTTTTTGATGTGTGGCTTTGCACTGGAGCATGGTCAACCTACCGGGGCCACAACCTTCCAGTAAACCGAGGATCTTTCATCATCCATCAAATTACCAACAGTAAATCACCTAGGAGTGGGACTTTAATTCAATTTTCCATCCTAATGGTGGGATTTTGTCTAGCTTGAGCTTGTTAAAGGAGAGAGAGAGAGAGAGAGAGAGAGAGAGAGAGAGAGAGAGAGAGAGAGAGAGAGAGTGTGTGTGTGTGTGTGTGTTTTCAAACTTCTTCTTTCCTATTCCAAATATGTTTCCTTTAAGTCATCCACCAGCTATCGTTCTTACATTCTTTTATCCTACCTCTGCTGTAAGGATCCATTATTAGAGGACATAAAATAGAGATGTCCCATTCTGACCGAGTTCTTCTGTCTCTTTTTCTCTTCACCTCGAACAAATGTGAGTCTGTGTCAGTTACCAGTTATTGAAAAAGAAAAGCTTCTCTGGTGAGGTTTGTGACATGAACTAATATATGGGGATAACAATAAGTCATTAAGACTTGGATTAATACTGGACCACTTAGTAAAATATATAGCCCAAGAGATGTCGAGAGTAAGGTTCTTGGCCCCAATACTCATGCCTGTTGTACGTTTCACATTGTGGAATAGGCCTTAAATCCAATCAGAATCTGGTTACACGTATAACAATTCTTCTATGGTTCTACTGGTGGACATATTTGGCCTCAATAGGCTCTGTAATTCTCCAAGTTCGTTGCCAGTCATGACTGATAATTAATTTTTTTCATCCTGCAGTGTGAGCAGAACATTTCAGCATTAGTAAAGGTAATGAGCAGAGGTTCTATTTCAGTATTGTCTTTATCTTTCCATTCTCTGACTCAACGATATGGCCTTTATCAGGAATGGGGTTTTGGAGAACAAATGATAACATAAGAGTACCCTGTTGTCTTTAGAGTTCTATGAGATCTCAATAGCCATCAACTCCAAACTAAGGAAATACTCCTGGCACAGGATATTTTGTTAGTTAGCATATAGTTTTAGGAGGGTTTTTGGCATCCCATTGATGTTTTGTTTCCTTTTTTTTTCTTTTTACATTTTTGTTTTGATCATGTTCTTGCAATCTTGGTTAGTTTCATCATTTTTCATAAATATTTTATAGTCTAGGCTGACCTTAAAATCACTCAAGCTTCCTGATTTCTAATCCTGGTGCTAAGATTAAGGGTTTCTGAAATCACACACTAAAAGTCACATTATTCTCTTCTTTTTCATTTGGTGACATATATTATATACTTTTCTAGTTAGGGTAATGGAATATGAATTATGTAGATTAAGTTGCATTGAAAACTCTCAACTGTATGATTGGGAGCATATAGAACAACCATTCAGGACTACAAAAAATTTACAGAGCTTGTAAAATTTACAATACCTTAAAATATGACATTTTATCTCAAACAATAGTGTAATACCAAATAGTGTGCCCTGATGGTGGGTCCTCACGCCTTACAGTAAGATTCTCTGTTTTCAGTGTGTCAAATAAACTCTTTCAGAGCTCTGAGACAACACAATGAGCACTTTGTTTGCACTGTTTTATTATTCCTGTGCCATATACTTCTTTATCCTGATGTATCTTTTAAAGTGAGTTAATATTGCCCTCCAGATGAGTTTTAGAAGTACTAAATAAAATTTCATATGTGCATTCCTATGCAGAAAAAGTGTCATTGATTGGTATGAAATCAGTAATCTCTCATTGTAACCCAGTGGATCATAGAGATAATCAATTATTTTAATTTACTATCATTGTTCATTAGATCCTGGCTGATTGTTGAGTGATCATTTTCTCTAGAGCAAAAGTTCTTTGTATATTATATTACTTATAATTCATAAAGAGGAAAGAATATACAGTTGTATAGATAAGGAAACCATAATAGTATTTTAAATAACTACTAACAAAGGTTTGAAAATAATTATGTTTTCTAAATAGAAGGGCATAGATTTAGAAACTTATACTTAAGTGAGGTTTGTTCTTGGTACTACGGAACTATTTTTCACAATTTTATGCCAATTGAAAATGATCAAATTTAATATGGCAATGTGCAGACATATTGATTTCCACTGATCACTGCATCTCAATCTATTGTTTTATTTGCCATGTTATTAGGAATAAGAGAGACATTTGCCAGAAGGATGGTGATAATATACCTAAGGAAGTTGAGTAATATGTGTCACACAAAAGGAAATATTTGATTGTAACTTACAGCACTTCATTTTAAAAGCAAATTTATTAGCCATAATTTGCTTTTGCATTATACTTATGGAAATACTTCTGTTCAGAATCCTGTGAATGCCAACCCTTTTGAGTGACAGTGTCTAACAATTTGACAGACTGATTAAAGTAACATAGTAAAATTATCTGCATTATTTCCATTGAATGTTGAACTACTTTGACTTTAACATGTAAGTTTTAATAACATTCTAATATCATTTCAGGTGAAACTGTATGTCAGAGTAGAATTTACTTTGAAAGAGATTCTCATTATGACATAGATATTTAATGTATACTATAAATTACATATATCATTAGACATAATTTAGGTATATTTCTGTATTTCAAGACAGACTCATGAATTATGATGAATACTAATAGCTTTTTTTCCCCTCAAAATGAAGAAGTATTCACACTTTGGTCTTCCTTCTTCTTGAGTTTCATGTTGTCTATAAATTTTATCTTGGGTATTCGGAGTTTTAGGGCTAACATCCACTTATCAGTGAATATACACCATGTGTGTTCTTTTGTCATTGGGTTATCTCACTCAGGATGATATTTTCTAGTTCCATCCATTTGCCTAAGAAACTCGTGAAGTCATTGTTTTTAATAGCTGAGTCCTTCTTAGAAGGGGGAACAAAATACTCACAGGAAGAAATACAAAGTGTGGAGCAGAGATTGAAGGAAAGGCCACCCAGAGACTCCTCCACCTTAGGATCCATCCCATATACAGTCACCAAATCCGGATACTATTGTATATGCCAAAGAGTGCATGCTGACAGGATCCTGATAGCTGTCTTCTGAGGGGCTCTGTCAGAGCCTGACAAATAAAGAGGTGGATGCTTGCAGCCCACCTTGGACTGAGCATAGATTCCCCAGTGGAGGAGTTAAAGAAAGAACTGAAGGAGCTGAAGAAGTTTACAACCCCATAGGAAGAGCGGCAATATCAAACAACTAAATCCCCCATATCTCCCAGGGATTAAACCACCAAGCAAAGAGTACATATGGAGGGACCATGGTTCTAGCCACATATGTTGCAGTGGGGTGGCTGGAGGGAATGGGTGGGTGAGTGAGTGGGTGAGCACCTTCATAGAAGCGGTGGGAGTGGATAGTATAGGGGTTTTCCGGAGGGGAAACCTGAAAAGAGGATAGCATTTGAAATATAAATAAAGAAAATATCCAATAAAAAGGGGGAAAAACAAAAAATGAAGAATATTCTATTACAACCTGTTAAAATATTCTTTTTGAGTTGACGACCACTGTGTATAAGAGACATCAAGGCACTATTAAGAGATTGTATCCTGCAGAAGGTGATCAACTCTTAACAATGACAATGCAAATGCAAAATTTCTTCCTAATAATTACAGCTCACACAGGGAGCAGGAAAGAATGAGGACTTTCATGATTCACTCCAGAGGTTATTGCTATGATTTTAGAAACACAAGATTTTAAGAATTAACTGACCTAAAATAATCTTCATAACATACCAAATGCTTTTGTGTTCTAGAAAGATCATAATTCTTAATAGTTACATAATTGTTTATGAGCATGGTCTTTTATCCATTTTCTATTTGTAACCAGAAGGCTGTGTGTCTAGAGGTATACATTTTATGTAATAATTATTTAGAATGCTAATTTTGTGATTTTTTTTTTGTAGAGCTCAAAAGAAATATAGGAATGTAGGAAATATAAAATCACAGAACTCATCACACTGGAATTCTGGAAGGTGATGAAATAAAAGCAAATTCCAAAATGACAGCCATGAGAAACATCTGGCATCCTGTCGCACGCATGTATTTATAACTAAACTCTTTCTAGGATGTTGTTGGGATCATGCCAGATGGGCACTCTTGTGTACTACACTGCATTACAAATCTCAGAGGAAGACTCTTGCATGGTTTCCCTTATACTACCCATATAAGTCCACAATTAAGAAATTCTGTGAATTGGAAATGAAACTGAGTATTTGAAAATATTGCCTGATATTCAATTTTACTATCGCTAATTGTTTCATATGGTAGATGAATTATTTAAATGTTAATATATTCAGTTCTCATGTCCACTGTGAGCTCACAGATATCTGAATGAAAATATTGAAAATATTTTTCTTAATGTGAAGGCACCAAAGATGTTGATATGGATGATGATGATGGTGATGATGATGATAGTGGTGGCAGTAGTGATGATGATGATGATGTGTGTTCATGAAGTGTCTGTCTCTATGTGCTCTCACAGACATGCACATACATATGTGTGCACATGCACATAAATGTGCAAGCCTGAAAATGTTTTTGATTGTCATTACTCACATGTTATCCATCAGTTCTTTGAAACAGTCTCTTACATTTCGATCGTGTTAAGTAAGTGAGGTAGCACAGTAAGCCAGAGGGATCTACCTGTTTATTCTGTTAGTTCAGGGGTTACAAAACTAATGTTCTCATCTTCCCATTGCCTTTGGTTCTAGATGTGTCACTATGAAGTTTACACCATTATGACAATTGTTTGACTTACTTAGGCAACTCCCCAGCCCAAGTGGCAGACATGGGAAAACCATGCATAAGCCAACTCTATTCACAAAATAATTAATTTCATTGGATTTGTTTTTATAAGATGTTAGCTTATGTTGCAATGCTAGCTTTTAACCACATAGGCAAAATATTTTGCCTTACCTCTAGTCTGTCTGCCTCTTCTGTCCATTTCAAATCATTGTCACAGTAGCTATTTCTCTCTTTTCCTTTTTCCCTTCCTTCCTTCCGTCCTTCCTTCCTTTCTTTTTTCTTCTTTCCTTTCTTTTTTCTTTCTTTTGTTCTTCCTTCTTTCCTTCCTTTCTTTTCTTCCTTTCTCTTTTTCTGATTGAAGGTCTCCTATTTAGCATCCTCTCTTTCCAGGGACTACACAGCCAACAACAGCCTCTAGTTCATGAAAATTCTCCTTCACCAGCTCTTGAGTATAGAGAATATAGGCATAAGCTACAAAGCTAACATTCAAAAGCTAGTATGTTACAAACTTTGCCAGTTGTAAGGGAATATCTTTGACAAATTTTGATATAATGTCTATTACATCATAGCATATTAACCAGATGAGATACTTTCAGATCATCTTATGAATGACTAATTTAATCCAAGACATAATTTACATAAAAATAACACATGCATACTTATACACATAAGCATCATTTTATATTATTAAATTCTCTTTTTAATTTTTTCCTTTTTCTAATATTATAATACATTACAACCTAATGCTCTTTTTTTTTCTCCCCGAACTCTTTCATATAGTTCTTACTTTTTCTTCAAATTTATGGCCTGTATCTAGAATAATTGTTGTATTTAAATGCATATACATATTCATTCCTAAATATTACTTCTAAACATTACCTAAATATACCTAAATATTGCATGTATAATGTTATTCATATGTACATTTTCAGGTTGATCATTTGGTCAGAGAATACTAACCAGAGTGCCCTTCCCTGGAGAATACTATTTCTCCTGCTCATTTCACTGTGTAGCTGCTGTACTGTTGTGTAGAGTTGAGGTTCAAAGACTAATGCATCATTTTAAAGGGACTATCCTATTTGATGTTTGGATATTTCAATGCTTCATCAACCTATATAAAAAACAAAGTTTAAAGGTGTCCAACTATATAAAGAAAAAGTCCTAACACATCATAAGAAAATAATTAAGAAAGAAAGTTTAAATAATAAAATACTATGGTTGAATTAAAGTCTGACTTTTCAGTAATATCCATGAACTGGCCAGAGTCTCACAGACATATACAAGCTGTAGCTGTAGTGAGATTCATTGTGGTGAATTGTTACTGTTAGAAACAAGGTATATAATGTCCATTACCTGTATTGATTTTCATAGTCAGTGTTTCATAAAAACTATCTTAAGTATAAAATTAAGAATTAAAAAGGGATCACATAATTGTGGTCTTTAACATGAGTACACACAAAAAAGAATTCATTTATGTTGATAATTTCACTATTGTATAAGTTTTGGTATTCCTATGTCAGTTTTACTAACACCTAATGTGACATAAAACACATTATGATGTTTTAAACATATGAAGTGATATTTTGATATTTTAATAGAAGACAAACTTCGTGGTTGTTATATAACAATGTATTTTATATGTTCCATGCTTTGTTATGCTTTTATGTACTGTAAAATATAAGGAAAAGTAATATTATTAACTTAATAAGGATTTTATTGATTGTTAGACTGAAAAACACAGAAAAATAATCTAAGAAAATTGATAACCATATTGCAATCTCCTATATTTTAACTATTACATGTACAGTCAGCAGGCTCAAAAGTGTAACTATGATAATTCTGTTAAATGTATTCTCTTATTTTCAAATTTGTAGCACGTGTTACTATAGGAAAACCCATCTGTTCATTCTAATAATGCTGTATTAAGTAGAGAAAGCTAGACGGGTGCTCCTGCCTTTCACATGAGGCAAGACGCTCACAGTGGAGAAGTCCACTAAACGATGCCAACTCCCATTCTCAGAAACATCCCGTGTATGGCATCTTCCAAAGTGAATCATTGTTCAGGGGGTTGTGTTTGAACAAAAAACGACTTCCCTTTTCAAGTCATAGATTGAGAAAAAAGGGGAAAAACAAGTATGAAGAAATGGGAAAAACATACTTAAAAGCATAGATCAGAATCAGTCAACAATATAGTAAAGACTATAGATAGCAAGAAAAAAATATAATATATTTATTTTACATTTCAATAAAAGATATCATTTGCAATGAAGTGGTTCAAAATATATTATTGTGTTTTTATTATCTAATTGCAAATAGATATATAATTCCAAAATAAGAATAATTTAATTTATTTTAGTGCTGATAATCATGCCAAAATAGAAGATTTGTATTATTAACTTAGCATAAACAATATTATTTCTTAGGAAATTATTTTTGATAGTTACAGAATATGAGAAGAAAATGATATAAAATGGACATAATTTCAAATTTTCATTTTAAGTAATATATTTTCTTTTAAAGTTTTGCATGGTGTGTGAATAGAGATTATTTGAAGCAAATAATTATTCATCTTTTTACAAGATCATCACCATATTACATATGAATGACAATACAGAGCAGGGTGTTCATCAAGTTAGATTGGAGTTAACACTATAAAAATCGATAATGGCTATTATAAATAAGGCTGCTATGAACATAGTTGAGCATGTGTCTTTGTTGTATGTTGGAGCATCTTTTGGGGGTATATGCCCAGGAAAGGTATAGCTGGGTCCTCAGGTAGTGGAATGTCCAATTTTCTGAGGAACCTCCAGACTGATTTCCGAATGGTTGTACCAGTTTGCAATCCCAACTGGAATGGAGGAGTGTTCCTCTTTCTCTACATCCTCACCAGCATCTGTTGTCACCTGAGTTTTTTATCTTAATCATTCTCACTGTTTTGAGGTGGAATCTCAGGGTTGTTTTGATTTGCATTTCTAATGTCTAAGGATGTTGAACATTTCTTTAGGTGCTTTTTGGCCATGCGATAATCCTCAGCTGAGAATATTTTGTTTAGCTCTGTACCCCATTTTTAATAGGGCTTATTTGGCTCTCTGGAGTCTAACTTCTTGAGTTCTTTGTATAATTTGGATATTAGCCCTCTATCAGATGTAGGATTGGTAAAGATCTTTTCCCAATCTGTTGGTTGCTGTTTTGTCCTAATGACAGTGTTTTTTGCCTTACAGAAGCTTTGCAGTTTTATGAGGTCCAATTTTTTGATTCTTGATCTTAGAGCATAAGCCATTGGTGTTTTGTTCAGGAAATTTTCCCCAGTGCCCATGTGTTCGACTCTTCCCAACTTTTTCTTCTGTCAGTTTGAGTCCAGAAGCTGGAAAGAACCCAGATGTCCTTCAACAGAGGAATGGATTTAAAAAATGTTGTGCATCTACACAAGGGATTGCTACTCAGCTATCAAAAACAATGACTTCATGAAATTCATAGGCAAATGGAATGAACTAGAAAATATCATCCTGACTGAGGTAGCTTAATCACACAAAAACACACTTGGTGGGAACTCATTGATAAGTGGATATTAGCCAAAAAGCTCGAATTAACCAAGTTGCAATCCACAGACCACAGGAAGCTCAATTAATCAAAGGGGGTGTGACTATATTTGTTTTTCTCAAGGAGCCTGTATACATATATATATATATATATATATATATATATATATGAATAAAATAGAAAAAAAAATAGATGAAACTAAAAAAACACATGCTAAAAGGGATGAGTTATAGATCTCTCCTGAGAGACACATCCAGAGAATGTCTAATACAGAGGTCAATGCTAGCAGCAAACCACTGAACTGAGAACAGGACTCCCCTGGGGGAAATTAGAGGAAGTATGGAAAGAATTGAAGGGACTTGCAACCCCATATGAAAAACAATGCCAACCAACCAGAGCTTCTAGGGACTAAACCACTACTAAAAGACTATACATGGACTGACCCAGGGCTCCTGCTGCATATGTAGCCTTGTTGAGGCACCAGTGGAAGGGGAAGCCTTTGGTTTTGCGATATTGGACCACAAGTTCAGAGGATTATGGGGGTGACAGTAAGGGGGATGTATGCGCGGAATACCCGTATGTGGGAGGGGGAGGGTAAGGGATGGGGGCTTATGTATAGGAAACGAGGAAGGGGAAAATCATTTGAAATATAAGTAAAGAAATATATCTAATAAAAGTAAAAGAAACAAAAGACTTTATATTTCAGTTTCCAGGGATCTTTCATGAAGAACATGGCCTGCCTTTGTCTTAGGGCCCCTTATTCTAGGCTTTCTAAATTGCAAACAAATCACTTATATTTCGTTTAGCTTGTTTTCAAGTTATTAGCATGATATATGGAGGATTAAATAATGTAACCTGCTATATTTATGTACAACTGATCACCCTTCAACCATGTTATTTTTTTTTCATTGCTGGTGAAAACAATGTTTTTGTAAGTTATCTGGCTTTCTTGTTGTTATTTTTACATATTAAATAAGAAGAGAGTTACCGAAAAAAAAAAAAGTGACATGAGCTGCCAGGGTCAATGATTATCCTGAGGAACACTTTTTTCCCATCAGGTGGCTGAAGTAGGTCCTCACAGAAGTAAGTAGTCTCTAGTAAAATCAAAGATAAGCTGTTAGCCACATGGTGGCTCATAACTATCTGTACTGTGATCTGCTGTCCTCTTCTGTCCATGAATACATACCTGCTGGCAGAACATTGTATGCATAATAAATATGGCATCTTTTGTCTGCTCTTAAAAAAAAAAAACCAAAAAAAAATCGATTATGGCTCCTTTTCTTTTTTACTCTGCTTGGGAAAAGATAATAACCTCTTCATTAATCAAAGGGTGTGTGACTATATTTGTTTTTCCCAAGGGACTGTATATCCTTATATGGTTTGGTTCATTTTGTTATAATAGGAACATTTCTGCCCCCCCCCCCAAAAAAAGCATCAGAATCTGTATTGTTCAGGCTCTGGCACAGCTTCTGAGGAGACAGTTATACCATGATCCTTCCACCAAGTGATTCTTGGCATCAGCAATGGTGTCTGGGTTTGGTGTCTGCAGATGGAATAGTTAGTCACGTCCTCCAATTGAGGGATGGGTCCTACCACTCATTTCAAGAATATTAGCCCAGAATCACTCCTGTCTATTTCATAGTTTGTTGAGAACTAATCTACTAGTTCAACAGTTGAAATTTATTTAATAGTATAAAAGAGGGAAAATTAGCCTATTAATTGGTTATATGTGAAGCAAGAGTAAGTATAAATTGCAGAGTGAAACTTAAGGAGTACTTTCTGTATATTATAGTACAGTGCATTAAGACCCCATGAAGAAGGATGTCATATGGTAAAAATGATTAGAGACAAATTTATGGGCATGGAGAGATTTAAAGCAGTGTAAGATTCAGAGTGAAGAACTTGGCTACACAAATAGAGGTAAAAACCACAAAGATTAATTTTTTATCTTGTACCCAAGAGCTCACTCTTTCCAATTTTAACCTAAAAATAAAAAGTTCAGGGCCCGGGATCTAACTGTTTTGCCATTCTGTTTTTAGAGCTGTGAAAAATGTGAATAACTGAAAGAGAGATTTGAGATCTGGCTGCTAGGGTTTGCCTTTGAATAGTTTTGAGTAAGTCAAATTCCAAGGCATTGCCCTGAAGATAATCTGTAATCTGCTAGGAAAGCTAGGAATCCAAAATCAATATTTGAAAGGAATAGAAATAAAGGTAAAGGCTGAGAAGAGGCTATCCTTTAGAGTGCAGTATCTTCTTAGTTATCCATTTCATTGCTATATTAAACTATATGTTTATATATAAGCGTGTGTGTGTGTGTGTTTGTGCGCGTACGCGTGCGCATTGTGTATAATTCCACTTTGACCGATGTAGTCCTCATTTCCAGCAAAGTCTGTCTTGAAATAAGTCTGTGTTTCTATGTGGTTTATGGGTACTGAGAGAAGAGGGCACAAGTTTGGTGGTATCACAGGCAGTGTTACTTACTTGAAGCAAGAATATTTACTTGTAGAACTCTGGGGTATCTTAGTTTCTGTGTTCTTTATTTATTTCTGAGATCTTTATGTATTTCCAGTAAATTTTAGTACAGCTAGGGTGTATCTACATGGTATTTCCCCTTTCCTTCCTGTAAATACAAGGTCAAGTCATAAGAAATGGCTATTTAAAAAATGAAGTCCACATGAAAGTAAAATCAAATTTAAAAGACCCCAATTATGTTGTTCTTAACCCTAAATCTAAACAATGGTTCAAAAATACTTTAATACACTTAAAAAGCATACATACAAAGAATATAAAGAAAAGATAATTTTATGTATTTTTTGCTTTCTTATTCATATAATGAGTCTTTCCTGCAAAGCTCCAGGAAATCTCATGTCATTTTTGGCATAATTTGATATTCTATACTAAGAATGAAGTTAGATCATTTTTTGGAAGTTCAGGCTTTTTCCACTGTCTAAAATCTGCTTGAATCTTATATATTTGATTTAAATGAGTTATTTAGAAGGTATGGTAATGCAATCATTTTCTAACATAAGGTATTTAAAAGGTGTGATAATGTAATTGCCTTCTAGCTAAGGAGGAAAAGCATTAACAAAAGCTGAGGCTCACATCACACTAGTGTGAAAAGCAAATGGGGGAAAATAGTGTCAGTCACATAGCATAAATTGGTCTGCATAGTTCATGGTCCAGTTAACCATGAGGAAGTCATTTTCTCCAAAACAACTATCTCCTTTCAAATTTGAGTCTCTATGTTCAATTTACACAGGTTAGTTCTAGTTGACTAAAAAGCTGTAAAATTTTTTCTTATAGAAATTATTACCTGTCATTTACCCACTCGTTCACAATTGAATTTGACCCTTATGGTTTTGTTAATATTTTATAAAATAATTTCATAGTTAATGATGGGTTATAGATAGAATAATAGATGCTTTGTAGCAGAAATTATGATTATTGAAAGAATAAAAGCACTGCAATAAGTGAAAAACTAAAAGATTTAATAAGTGAACAACTAAAAGCTTTAGAGGCAACTTAGTGGTTACGAATATGTGCTGTTCCTGTAGTCTCATTAGCACACACATGAAGTGATTTGCAAGTTACAATAACAATATTTTAGTTATCAAATATATGACCCCTACCCATATCTAAATTTACATTTATATACCCATAAACTAGCAGACACATATGCATGCACATAATTGTAACTATTCAAAATGAACCTTGAAATTTATACATAAATTTTAATGAGACTTAGATGAAATAGAACACATGATATATGAGGGGAGAATTGGCATAAAACAAATCCATATTATATTTCTATCATTAGTAACCCCCCAAATATATATTTCAGACCTTTTTTTATATATGAGAGTTAAAATGTAGGTAGACACTTAGAAAAATGGATATGCAAATAGTCCTAAAACCTCCATCTTCAATATTTATTTTTCTTTGACATAAAATAATTTTTTATGAAAAGAGTATAAGAATACACTATAGAGAGGATGCAGTTTCAGAATGTTTTGGAGTTACAGGATATACAAAGATAGGTAAGACATGGTTTTCTACAAATGATCCTTTAGGGTAGATAAATTCTACTAAATATATCTCACTGGGAGACAATTTTGAATATAAACTGAAAAATATTAAAGAATCGTGTCTTATACATTTTTTTACATTGTAAATATAGTTTAGTACTTAGGAAATTTCTTGAACTGTGTTCTGACCTACACTTCTAAACTGTAACATGTATGTATACACATAAACCTTATCTATGCACACAGTAATAATTGATAGCATTAATTCTGAGTTGGGTGAGAGACGAAATATATTTTTTAATATTTAAGCTACACCTAATGAATAGATTTACATCCTGAGTTGGGAGATAAAACTGTTCTGTGTAGACTTTAGTTCAAGGAATTAAATGAGAAATTAGTACAGGTAAGTTTCGAAATGTAGTTGTAGCATCAATTTTTAAAGACAAAAATGTTAATGAAAAGTCACTTTATAAAGAAAATATATAGAATATGAACCTAACAAGTAGATGAGTGGTAATGACAGAGAAATATTAAGACAGTAATGACCAAAATAGAAGGACACCGTAGCATTTGTAAATCTTCATGCTCATTGATTAGAAGGGTTGTAATATTTGAATAACAGTGATTTCAAGATTTAATATTTTAAAGGATATTTAAATATCCTTCCAGAGATGAAAATTCTAAAATTTATGTGGAATTCTATGAATGAAATAAGCCATTAATCACTTATTTTGCAATTATTCTTATTATTACTATTATTATTATTATGTTTGTATGCATTTGAGAATACTAGAGAAATATTGTAAATTTAGCTTTCTTTTCCCACTTTTATGTAAGTTCTGGGAACTAAACACAGATTATTTATATAGCAAGAAATTTTACCCAGTGAGACATTCTCCCATTCCAAATATATCTGTAGAGGAAAGAGTAATGCTGGAGTTATCACAACATCTAATCTATATATAATAAAATAACAACATGGTTCAGGAAGGAAAAAACAGTTTAGAACAATGGAATAGAATAGAGTAGCCCAAAATAAACTCACAAAATTTTCATCACATTTATCAAAAACATCCACTAGACAAAAATATTTTTTAATATGTGGTACAGAAAAAGTCATCATATATTAGCCTGTGTCAGAATGAAATTCTATTCCTTTATTTTCAACTTCTATTCGAACAAAAATTGAAATTGTTTTAAAGACTTGTCTGTAAGAAGAGAAAATTATAAATGCCTAGAGAAAATATTGATAAAAAATCAGAGACAAAATCTCTCAAGATAGTCATGTACACAAGGCCTGCATGGTTCAAAGCAGTTAAGTGTCTAGCAGTAAGTAGAAAGAGAAGAAGTGGACATACATTCATCCATTCTTTTACCAAGAAGCTATTTGCAGTTGATATCTGTTGAGAAAGGGAAAATTTGTTTTCTCTGATGGAGGGTCACTTAGTTATATAGAAAGACCCCTGAAGTGGGGAGACCCTCACTCAAGTCTCGTGATGATACGACCTCCCAAGAACTCATGAGAGACCAATCTTGATGTAATCAACAAGATGTTTATTGATAGGGACGACAGAAACCAGTGCACTGGGGTCGAGACTCGTATCTCACACAGGGGTAGAGGAGTTCGACATTGAATGGTTGGAAGAAGAGGTATTATAGGAAAACCCATACCGAATCACGAGGAAGAACCTAAGGCTGATCTTCAGTAACAAAAAAAAAAAAAAAATGACAGAAAGCCCACATATACATGGTAGTTGGAGAGCACTTTATTCATTGGTAACTTGGGAAAGAAGGAAGAAAGAAAGAAAGAAAGAAAGAAAGAAAGAAAGAAAGAAAGAAAGAGAAAGAAAGAGAGAGAAAGAAAGAAATTGAAGACTTTTTAGAATTTAATGAAAATGAAAGCACAACATACCCAAATGTATGGGCTACAATGAACCCAGTGCTAAGAGGAAAACTCAGAGTTCTGAGTGCCTGCAAAAAGAAACAGAAGAGAGCATATATCAGCAGCTTGACAACACAAAAAAGCTGTAGAACATGAAGAAGTAAATACACCCAAGAGGAGTAGAAGGCAGGAAATAATCAAACTCAGGACTGAAATCAACCAGGTAGAAATAAAAAAGACTATACAAAGAATCAACACAACTGTTTCATTGAGAAAATCAACAAGATATATAAACTGTTAGTCAGACTAATCAGAGGGCAAAGATTGTCCAAATTAACAAAATCAGAAATGAAAAGGGATACATAGCAACAGAATCTGAGGAAATTAAAAAAAAATTACCAGATGCTATTACAAAAGCCTATATTCAACATAACAGGAAAACCTGGAGGAAATGGACAATTTTATACACAAATGCCAAATACCAAATTTAAATCAGAAAGAGATAAACCATTTAAATAACCACATAACTCCTAAGAAATAGAAGCAGTTATTAAAAGTCTCCAAACAAAAAAGAGCCCAGGACAAGATGGGTTTACTGCAGAATTCTGTCAGACCTTCATAGAAGACCTCATACCAATACTGCCCAAAATATTCCACAAAATAGAAAGAGACAGAGCACTACCAAATCCTTCTATGCTTATACTTAAACAACACAAAGACCCAACAAAGAAAGGGAACTTCAGAGCAATTTCCTTATGAATATTGACACAAAAATGCTCAATAAAATTCTCCCAAATATAACCCAAGAAGACATAAAAACAATCATCCATCATGATCAAGTAGGCTTCATCCCAAGTATGCAGGGACGGTTCAACGTACATAAAGCCATCAACATAATTCAGTATATAAACAAACTAAAAAAAAAAAAAAAACTGATCATCTTACTAGATGCTGAGAACATATTTGACAAAATTCAACACCCCTTCATGATAAAAGTCCTGGAAAATCCAGAATTAAAGGCCCGTACCTAAACATAGTAAAAGCAATATACAGCAAGCCAGTAGCTAACATTAAAATAAGTGGAGAGAAACTTGAAGCAATCCCACTAAATCCAGGGACTAGACAAGGCTGCACACTCTCTTCCTATTTAGTCAATATAGTACTCTAAGTCCTAGTCAGAGCAATCAGACAACAAAAGGAGGTTAAAGGGATAGAAATTGGAAAGTAAGAAGTCAAAATATCACTCTTTGCAGATGATATGATAGTATACTTATGTGACTCCAAAAGTTCCACCAAAGAACTATTAAGCCAGATAAACAACTTCAGCAAAGTGGCTGGGTATAAAATTAACTCAACCAAATCAGTAGCCTTCCTCTACTCAAAGGATAAAGAGTCTGAGAAAGAATTTAGGGAAATGACACCCTTCACAGTAGTCCCAAATAATATAAAATACCTCCGTGTGACTTTAACCAAGCCAATTAAAATTTTGTTTGATAAGAATTTCAAGTAAAGAAAGAAATTGAAGAAGATTTCAGAACATGGAAAGAGTTCCCATGCTATGGATTGTCAGAATTAATATAGTAAAAATGGCTATTCTGCCAAAAGCAATCTACAGATTCATTGCAATCTCCATCAAAATACCAACTCAATTCTTCATGGAGTTATAAAGAGCAATTTGCAAATTCATTTTGAATAACAAAAAATAACGGGATAGTGAAAAATATAATAAACAGTAAAAAGAAATTCTGGGGGAATCAACATCCTAGACTTCAAGCAGTGTGGTAGAGAAATAGTGATAAAAACTGTATTGAATTGGTACAGAGATAGGCAGGTATATCAGTGGAATAGAATCGAAGACGTAGAAATAACCCACACATGTATGACCACTTGATCTTTGACAAATGAGCTAAAATCATCCAAAGGGAAAAGGATAGCATTTTCAAAAAATGGTGTTGGGTCAACTAGAGGTGAGCATGTAGAAGAATGCAAATCGACCCATTCTTATGCCCTGTACAACATTTAAGTCCAAGTGGATCAAGGACCTCCACATCAAACCAGGTACACTCAAACTAATAGAAGAAAAAGTAGGGAAGAGTCTCGATCACATGGGCACTGGGGAAAATTTCCTGAACAAAACACCAATGGCTTATGCTCTAAGATCAAGAATTGACAAATTGGACCTCATAAAATTGCAAAGCTTCTGTAAGGCAAATGTCACAGTCATTAGGACAAAATGTCCACCAGCAGAGTGGGAAAAGATCTTTACCAATCCTACATCTGATAGGGGGTTAATATCCAAAATATACAAAGAACCCAAGAAGTTAGACTCCAGAGAGCCAAATAACCCTATTAAAAATGGTTTGTATAGCTATACAAAGAATTCTCAGCTAAGGAATATTGAATAGCTGAGAAGTGCCTAAAAAATACTCAACATCCTTAGTTATAAGGGAAATGCAAATCAAAGCATCCCTGAGATTCCACTTCAGACCACTCACAATAGCTAAGATCAAAAACTCAGATAACAACAGATGATGGCAAGGATGTGGAGAAAGCAGAATATTCCTCCATTGTTTGTGGTATTACAAACTAGTACAACCACTCTGGAAATCAGTCTGGAGGTTCCTCGGAAAATTGGACATTCCACTACCTGAGGACCTAGCTATATCTCTCCTGGGCTTGTACCCAAAAGATGCTCCAACATACAACAAAGACATAAGCTCCACATTGTTCATAGCAGCCTTATTTATGATAGCCAGAAGTTGGAAAGAACCCAGGTGCCCTTCAAAAGAGGAATGGATACAGAAAATGTGGTACATCTACACAATGGAGTACTATTCAGCTATCAAAAACAATTACTTCAAGAAATTCATAGGCAAATAGATTGAACTAGGAAATATCCTGAGTGAGGAGTAACCCAGTCAGAGAAAAACAGACATGGCATGCACTCAGTGATGAGTGGATATTAGCCCAAAAGCTCGAGTTACCCAAGATACAATCCACAGTCCACATGAAGCTCAAGAAGGATGACTGAAATAAGGATGCTTCACTCCTCCTTAAAAAGGGGAACAAAAAGTATTCATAGGAGGGGATGTGGAAGCAAAGTTTGGAAGAGAGGTTGAAAGAACAGCAATTCAGAGCCTGCCCCACATGTGGCCCATATATATACAACCATGACAACTAGATAAGATTGAAGAAGCTAAGAAGCACATGTTGACAGGAACCGGATATAGATGTCTCCTGAGAGACACAGGCAGAGCATGTCAACAACAGAGGCAAATGCTAGCAGCAAACCAATGTTCTGAGAATTTAACCCACGTGGAGGAATTAGAGAAAGGATTGAAACAACTGAAGGAGCTTGCAACCCCATAAGAACAACTATGCAAACCAACCAGTGCTCCCAGGGACTAAACCACTACCCAAAGACTGACCTATGGCTCCAACTGCATATGTAGCAGAGAATAACCTTGTTGGGGCACCAGTGGAAGGGAAAGCCCTTGGTCCTGCCAAGGTTGGACTCCCAATGTAGGGGAATGTCGGGGGGGCATGGGACAGGGGGTGAATGGGGAGGGGAAAACCCTTATGTAAGAAGGGGAGAGCAATCAGATAGGGAGCTTATGTCTGGGACAATGGAAAAAGGAATAACATGTGAAATGTAAATAAAAATTTATCCAATAAAGAAAAGAATATTCAAAAATTTTGTTCATTCGAGATATGTAAAGAACTTTGCTGTAATTTTGATGGGCATTGCATTGAATTTGTACCTTGCTTTTGGTACGATGGCCTATTTTTCTGTTAATTCTATAGTTCCATAAGCATAGGACACCTTTCTGTAGTCTGATATCTTCCTTAATTTCTTTCTTGAGAGACTTGAAGTTTTTGTCATACCAGACTTTTACATGCTTTGTTAGAGTTATACCAAGATATTTTATAATATTTTAGCTATTGTAAAGGTATTATTTTCCTAATTTCTTCCTCAGTCTGTTTATCCTATTGTAAATGACAATTACTAATTTTTTGGAGTAGTTTTTGTATCCAGTTACTTTGCTGAAGGTTTTAATCAGCTACCAGTACTTCTCTGGTAGAATTTTTGGTTTTGATAATAAATACTATCATATCATCTGAGAATAGGGATAGTTTGCAATTTTCCTTTCTAAATGTGTATCCTCATCATCCCTGTTAGTTGTCTTATTGCTCTAGCTACAGCATCAAATACTATGTTCAATAAATAGGAAAATAGTTGACAGCCTACTATTAATCCTGATTTCATAAGATTGATTTAAGTTTCTCTCCATTTTCTTTGATGTTGGCTATTGGTTTTCAGTATATTGTCTTTATTATGTCTAGGTATGTACGTGTATCTCTCGTTCCTCCAAACCTTTTACTGTGAACAGGTTTTGGATCTTGTTACAGGCATTTTCAAATCTAGTGAGATGATCATGTGTTTTCTTCTTCTTCTTTTTTTTTTTTTTTTTTTTTTTTTGGTCTTTCAGTTTCTTTCAGTTTGTTTATGTGGTGAGTTGCATCATTGATAGGTTTTTATATATTTAATCATCTCTGCATCCCTTGGATGGCATCATGATTATGATGGATGAAGTTTTAGATGTGTTTTTGGACTTGACTTATGAGTATTGTATTATGTATTTTTCCTCCAGTAGGGAATATTGGTCAAAATGATCTTTCTTTGTGGAGTATCTGTGTTAAGTATGGAGGAAACTATGGCCTCATAGAATGAGTTTGTCAATGTTCCTTCTATTTCATTTTCTGTGGAAAATTTTGAACAGTATTGGCATTAACTCTGTGTTGATAATCTGCTAGAATTCTGTACTAAATCATCTAAGCCTGGCCTTTGCGTAGATAGGAGACTTTTTTTTTCCCTATCTTTATGAAATTGTGTATTTCTTATTTACATTTCAAATGTTATTCCCTTTCCTGGTTTCCAGGCCAACATCTGACTAACCCCTCCACCTCTCCTTCCAGCCTTTTACTCTGTGGTAGTGTCTGTCTTTGTCTCTGAGGTGTGTTTCTGTAGGCAGCAAAATGCTGGGTCCTCATTTTATATCCAGTTTCTTAATCTGTGTCTTTTTATTGGGGAGTTGAGTCCATTGATATTGAGAGATATTAAGGAATAGTGATTGTTGCTTCTTGTTATCTTCGTATTTGGAGTTGAGATCATGTTTGAGGGCTTGTCTTCTCTTTGTTTTATTGTAAAACGATTAGTTTCTTGCTTTTTCTAGGGTGTAGCTTGCTTCCTTGTGTTTGGCTTTATAATTTATTATCCTTTGTAGGGCTGAATTTGTAGAAAGATATTGTGTAAATTTGGTTTTGTCATGGAATATCTTGGTTTCTCCATCTATGTTAATTGAGAGTTTTCTCTGGATACAGTAACCTGGGCTGGAATTTGTGTTCTCTTAGGGTCTGTATGATATCTGTCCAGGATCTTTTTGTTTTCATAGTCTCTTGTGAGAAGTCTGGTGTGTAGTCATTCCTGTCCACTGGCTTTCAGCTGTCCTTGTGGGTGGGAACCAGAAGGGCCTGCCCCTACCTCTCTTGGATCCCTGTGTGCAGAGGGCCAATATGGTGGTAGGCATTTTCCTCCAGAATCAGAAATGTGGGCAGAGAGTATTCTCCTCTCGTTTTCCAGGTGTGTCTGCCCCTTTGAAGGTCTAGCGCTCCCTCCCACAGGATTTTGGTGCACGGAGATGTTTGACCAGGTCTGTTCAGTTCCAGGTGCAGTCTGGACGTCAGGGCTCTGCAGCCTGACTGCCCCTATCTTCCTGTGCCCAGAGGCCCTATACAGTTTCCTCTTGGGCCCGAAATGTGGGCAAAGGTGGGCAGAAGTGCTGGTTTCTCCTGCCCTGCAGTCTCAGGATTGCCCACATATCTGGGTGATCAGCTCTCTCTCCCACAGGGTTTGGGAGCAGGGAGCCATGGGCCAGGATCAGTGAGGTTTGGGTGCCAGCTGGAAACCGGAAGTGTCTGTTCCCAGAGGAATTTTGCCTTTGTGTGTCCTGAGTCCACCAGGCAGGTCACTTGGAACAGAACAGTTGGTCTCTGGTCTCGGGTCTGAAGTCGCTCTTTGGGGCTAGGTTTCATCTCTCCATGAGAGTAGCAACCAGAAGGTCCTGCCCCTACTTCTGGGTCCCTGTGCACATGGGGCCCAGATGGTGGTAGGTGTTTTCTTCTCTTGTCTCGGGCCTGAAGTCCAGTTAGAAGACTTTTAACGACTGCTTCTATTATTTCCTTAGAGAATAAAGGACTATTTAAATTATTCCATTGCTTTTGATTTTACTTTGGTAAATGGTTTGTATCTACATAATAATCCACTTCATTTAGATTTAGATTTTCCAATTTTGTGGAGTACAGGCAGACCTAGGAATTGGGGTAAGGAGAAGAGTTCCATCCTGAATGTTATTGGTATAGCGGGTCTGACAAATGAGCTTGGGGCAGGACATGGTAGCTCAGGACATCGAAGAGTGCTTTTGAGAACTCAGTGAACATGGGAATGTGGAGAGGGAAGGGCATCTAACCTGGATGTTCCTGGTGCAGCAGACCTGGTGAAGGCAATTGAAATAGAGGCTTGACAATGAAATTCTGATGGTAGGTAATAAGAGAGACAAAGCATGGAGCTCAGTGCAACTGGGCATGCCTCAGAGGTCTTGGGGTGGGTGATACTTATTTCCTAAAAAAAGCACATTCATATCTAGAATATTGCAGAGGATTTCAAGAATTAATCACAATAAACTGGTCCATGGGCCAATGAGTCATTATATAACTCTGATGACTAAAGATACCTCAGAAAAGAAAATGTGCTCAATGAAAGCTTAATGTCTTTAGCAATCAAGGAAACTGAAACTCAGCCTGTTTTTGTAGTTAATACCACCCTGATGAAATGGCTGTCAGCAAAAAAGCAAATAAAACTTAATGCTGATAGGGCAGGAAAAAAATCTTTAAATGCTTGAGGGGAATGAAAATTATATTGCCATTATGGAGATCTGTATGGAAGGTTCTCAAAATCCTACACATAAAAGTACCATGTTATCCAACCAGAGCAACACTGGGCATATGCCTTCGTGAATGTGGGTCAATATCTGAAAGAAGCCCATATCAATGCTTATTGCTGTATCACTCACGAGAGCTACAAAACGGAACCACTTACACATCTAACGAAAGGTGAATGAATACAGAAACAATATGAGTGTAGGTCACAAGAAATGGTCAACTGAAATCAAGAATACTTTTATGATATTTGAAGTAAACTGAATAAAACTGGAGGACATTGGGTATAAAATTAGACATAAGGTACACCATGTTTTCTCATATGCAGAAAACATTTAAATATCTAAGAATATGTATATGATGCATTGTGTGTGTGCATGTACATATATATGTTTTATGTAATCATACATGTATGCATATATAATGAAGGTAAAAGCAGGACCATGAATGGCAAGAAGACATCTCAAGGGACAATTAGGGAGGAAAGGCCAGTAAAACTGCTCAAGTACATGTGAAATGAAGAAGAAAGGGGAAAGTTTTGTAGGAGGAAAGGAACTAGTAGTTGAGACATTCAGTGTACAGTATAACAAACTTAACAATTGTATACCACCATTTACCTATCGTTATACACAATAGACATATTTCTTTACATTTAGATTTCCTTGTTTCTTCCAGTCTATCTTATCTCTTCTTTACAAGTGGCAAAGACTTTTCTATTTTTACTCTCTTAGATTCTCCGATTTAAATATCTTGAGCTCGTATTTTGATTTTACACATCTGGATTTTGATCACCTAATTATATTTAAATTATCAGTGGCATATCAGTATTTCATCTCTTTCAATAACTAAGTAATGCTCCCTTTTGTGACAGTACCGGGAGATATCTGTCTGCTGCTGCTGAAGTTAACCACAACCCCTGCTATACTCTCTCAGGAAAAAACATTTATGAACAGCATTTTTCCAATTGTTTCATAAAAAAACAGTTTCATTCCACTTCATACATACCAAGAAATTACTAACAAGGTATGTACTTATAAGAAACTGAAAACATATCTAAAGTAGTTACTGAATTAAATATGCATACCACCAGTTTACGAGCATTCTCTTGTGCTGTGTTCTAGTTGACATTTTGTAATGTATGTCTTTTTTATATATTTTGGTGGGAAAGAAATTACATTTTATAGTAATTTTGTTTTCTCAATAAGCTCAGAAGATAAGCATTTTTTTCTATACATTTATCGATCATCATAAACTTTTTGGGGAAAGTTCCTTTTTATAAAATTATATTTGAAGTACTTGCTCTGGTTCTTATTGAGTTTTAATAATTGCATATCACATGCATAAATGTCCATTTCAAATAAACCTATAGATAAATATGCATTTGATGTATTTCTTCTGCTGTAGCCAAATATATCTTCTCTAAATCTTATGTGTTTTATGTATCTTCTCTAAATCTTTATGTGACTTTTATGTATCAGTAATGATATGTGTGATACTTTGGGGGATCTTTAACTTTCATGTTTTCTCTTATTGTAGTGATGCATATCAGGGGTATGAGACTAGCTTTTTCTCTCATTCTTTTCAAATGGAAGTGAGGTAAGAGAAGAAAAAAGGGGATCTCCTAGAAGAGTGAAGCCAGTCCCGGAAATAGAGACACCAGCATATAATCTGACATAGCCTGGACTTTTGATTTCTCAGTTTTTAGAACTAAGAAATGTACATTCTTTAAAAAAATCCAAAACCAGTCATATTCAAAATCTTGTTCTAGCTCTAAATATTTATTATTTGCCTGGTCAATTTTGAAAAAATTCTCTTCAATGGAAAAAAAAATCTTTCACTGTTCTTTATGTACTAAACTAAGAAAAATCTCCCTCCTAACATCAAAACATCTTACACAATAAAAATATTACTTGAAATACTTATAAAAGAAGATACATTTATTGAAAAGAAAAAGCAGGTTAAAGATCTGTGCCTGATATTGGAAGCTAATGAGTTTTTAAGCCCGAATAATAGTGAGAAGAAATACATAGTAACAGATGGAATTGGTTTGAACCTTTTAATGATGCCAAATTAAATTATTTTCAGGAGTGATTACTAGTGTTAAATGTTAATGTGGCAGGATCTAAAATAACCTTGGAGAAGAGAGGTCATATTGATTATTGGTTAAGGGGGAGAAACCATAGGGTGGCACCATACCCTAGGAAGGAGATCCAGGCAGTGGTATGGGATCATTCACCGTACCTCTGATTGAGCTGTGATGAACTACATCAAACTACTTGTACTTTGAAGTCCTCTCTGCAGCATTAAATGATGAACTGTGAAAGAAGGCAAATCCATTCTCCCTCATGTTGTTTCCCTTAGAGAACATTATTTCAGGAGAAAAAAATACAAAAATCCAACAAAAACAAAACCACAGAGACACTAGGGTGATGCAGTATTTGTGTAAGTCAGTAAAATACTAGCAGAACATTTGAAGAAAAGTATAAAAGTGTTAAAGCCTCTAAGAAAATGAACCATTAATGCAGCTGAGGTAACCTATTCAAAATGAAAATTAAAGGTAAAAGTATTACTCAATCTATTTTTAAATTATTCCATGAAAATAAAACAATAGATTCTTAATCAAGTTACAAAGATATACGATCTACTAATTCCCCCTAAAGCACTATGTTAATTTAATGAGGAAGATAAAAAAACCAACTTTCTTTTAACAAAGCTAAGCAAAATAAAAACACGAGTGCTGCGGATGACAGGCAATTTCAAGAAAATGAATAAACTGATTCGATATTCTTTATTGCCATAGGTGCATGAACAAATTTGAAAGAATATAACTCTAAATGTTATGAATAGAAATTGTTTTCAGAAAAAGCAAAGTTGAACACTGGTATCCTTGGTTTGTTGTTTTTTTCTCTCCTTTTATTCTTAATGTTTGTTTCTTTTATTTTATCTTTCCTTTATTCAATTCTTTAGTTCTTAGCATAAGCCCCATTCATGTGGTAGAGCTAGTATGCTCATCTACCTTTCTCTACATTTTTAACAGTCAGCATTGGTTCCCTAGAAACTCATGTCACAGATCATGGACAAGTTATCCCATGCCAATTAATCATAATAGACAATCCCTCACAGGTACTCTGAGAGGACCTTTCCGAGATGATACTAGATTCTACCAAGTTGGCAATCAGCATCATCCATTTCATCTAGGGAGAATAAATATTTTGCCATTATTGAGAATTCCAAACCAAGTACATCTAAATACTATGTACATCTTACTGTGATTTAAGTATTCTGTCTTACATTATCCTTGAATGATTTTGTCACTCATGCTCTGATCTTGGGCCTATTTTATGTTGAACACTAAGTTGATGTTGTGGTATAATTAAAAAATGGCCTGACCTGGTTCCCGCGAGTGCCCACTTTGTGAGGATCCACCTGCTCTAGCTGTTTCTCCGTTACTACTTTTAAGCACTGATCCCTTGGCAGGCTGTTCCCACACCTGACACACCTCACATTCCAAGGGCGTGCTTGTGGGACCCCATGCCATGCTAGCCCCAAACATTTTATAGCCTAGCACAGCTTTCTGTCACGGACACTGCTCATACTCCAAACAACATCGTTAAGTCATGACTCAACAAACTGGGACCCAACAACCAGATTTGTATGTTAAATGCTCCATGTACAAAATAGCCACACGATTAACTTACAACCAATTGATTAGGATATAAACCACCCACCTAGATAAAATATAATTTATTCATCTAGACATACAAATTCCTGTACATATCCATCCCTTAAGAACAGTCATAACAACATGTAAATATGTAGAAAAAAATCTTAACATCTGCCTCCATGTTTTCTTGGCTGCTCCCTCTTTTTGTTCCGGTCTCCTCTGTCTCTCTAAAACTTTCCTCCCGCCCATCCTTCCTTCTCATCCAATGACAGGCCTCGTTCTATCCTGTACCTACATTGACCTGTATAATGACATCAACCTAAAAGCTGGTACATTTTAAACATATGAAATGCTGTTTGTTTTGCAAAGGCTTTATGTACTGTCTTTCCTGATACTTTGAAACAAAATACCTTCAATTGTATTAATTATTTTTTAGTATCAAATAACACACCGTGCCACCACACTCAATCATGTCATAGACAAAATATAACACTTCATTTTCAACACCGTCCTATGATTCTGTTCTTCCTATATGAACCAGCTTGCCTCAAATTCATACCAACCACCTCTGCATCTTAAAAAAAAAAATGGATGAAAGGCATTTACCACCAAATTGAGCTGAATTTACATTTTGATAGAATTTACTTTTAAAAATTTCTCTGGAAAATATACAGATAGTAACAGGTGGAAAATTATTACATGCATTCATAACACAGGGAGCTGAAAAGGCTTTCAGTCTCACTGTTAAAGAATAGCAAAAAGCACAAATATAGAGCAGCGAGAAGAAAACTCAACCTCAGTAATATGTTGATCCATCCTTGCCAAAACGATTGAAAGCAAAGTACAATGGACTTTAGCAAGGACTTGGAGACTGACAGGCACTACCCTATTTGCTAAAAATGCAAATTTGTATAGACCCCTTATGTAACAGTTCTGTTGGGTACTTCAAGTTTGAGGTAGAGTTCATTCAATACCCAATACTTTATATCTGAGTATTTTCCTGGAAAAATTAAAAATATACTCATAGAAATGCTCTGTTCAAATTATAGAGATACTGTGAAAAAAATAAAAATATGGGAACAACCAGAGATGTCAGGTTGTACATAAAATTTCACATCTATTGCCAGCTACTTGGATGACAGCAATCAGAGGATCTTACAAGGTTAGGAATCTCAGATTAACCTTAGAAACAAAGTAAGACACCATTTTACACATACACACAAATAATTGTAAAAGTACAAACTACAGTAAGAAAAATCTACAAATTTCAGTTGAACTGTTGTATGTATAAAGAAAATTTATGCATTCATACTTTGTAAGAACTCTTAGCTACATAATGAAAAGGAAGTAGATTGTTTATACATTCAACAATATACAGTGTGTAATATGTCAGATATCAAATTTTGTGTAATACTTTGCCTGGCACTTTTCTAAAGGCATAATTGTATGTACTCACTAATAACTGGATATTAGCCAAAAAAAGTGCAAAATACCCAAGATCCAGTCCACGGAACTCGAAAAGTCAACAAGCACAGGGCCCAAGAGAGGACGCTTTAGTCTCACTTGGGAGGGAGAAGAAACCAACCACAAGGGGAGAGGGAGGGAAATCAGAGGGAAATGGGATTGGGGGAAGTGGAGAGGGGACCATGACCTTGTATTGGGTGGTGAAAAAGAAGTGAAGCCCTGATGGCCAGCAGAAAGAAAGGGAAAGGCCACCTCAGGAAGTAGGAGGTAAGGTGGACCCTTCAGAATGTACCAGAGACCTGGGAGGTGAGAGACTGTCAGGACTCAAAGAGGGAGACTCTTGATGAAATGCCCTACAGTGGGGAGAGGGAAGTTGTAGAGCAGATCTCCAGCAGAAAGACAGGGCCTCAGGTGAGGGATGGGGGTTGCTATCATACTGTCAAAACTCTGACTCGCAATTGTTCCTGTTTGAAAGAAATACAGGAATGGAAATGGAGAAGAGCCTGTGGACAAGAAGGCCCAGGGATAGGCCCAAGGTGGGATTCAGCTCAAGGGGAGGCCCCAAGTCCTGACACCATTACTGAGGCTATGGAGCCCTCACAAAAAGTGACCTATCATGACTGTGCTCCTATAAACCCAACAAGCAGCTGAGAAAGTCAAATGCATATATTTGCATCCATTCACTGCACAGAATCTGGTGTCCCCTGTGGTTGAATTAGGGAAAAACTGGAAGAAGCTGAGGAGGAGAGTGACCCTGTAGGGGAACCAGCAGTCTCAACTAACCTGAACCCCCTGAGATCTGTCAGACATTGGACCACCAACAAGGCGCATATAACAGCTGATATGAGTCCTGCAACATATACAGCAGAAGAATCCCGTATCTGGGTTCGGTCAGAGCAGGTGCACCTAACACTCAAGAGACTGGAGGCCCCAGGGAGTTTAGAGGTTTGGGTGATAAATCAGGTTTAGATGGAGACAGGGAGGCAGAGAAGAGGTACGGTATATGGAACAGTTGGAGGTTATACCAAGATGGGAATAAAATCTGGGGTGAAAATATAAATAAATAAATAAACTAAATAAATAAATGAATAAATAATCCAACACTGAATGTTAATGCTGGGGGATAGAGGCTGTAGTTGTTGACTAACAGAATAAAAATTAATATGATATATTTTTATATTATGCTTCTCCATTTTCACCTAAACAAACAGAAATCTACAGCTGAATGTAGACTTTGAAGTCTGTACGTAATGAAATTAAGAATAAAAATCCAGCAGTAAGTGTGGCCAAATGTCTATTCAGGTCCAACTCCAAGTTGATGCAGATTACAGGATTAGCAAAAATGTGCCATAATTTCTTGCCTGCACTTCTAATCGCTAAGACATTTTCATTTCAAGATATAAGGTAACCTGCAATCATTTTACATTAGGGAAAAATTTTAAACCTCATTGTCACTGGAAATATCACAAGGTGACTCCTTTACAGAGATATCAACAGGTGCTGGGAAGAACCTTGAGCATGCCTCTTGCTTCATCATTCCTGTTTTGTTTGTTTGTTTGTTTGTTTTTTGGTTTTTTTGTTTTGTTTTGTTTTGTTTTGTTTTCAGTAAAACTCAACTCTAGGCCTTCAAAGTATCCTGACACAACTGCTCTAAGCAACCTGTAAATTAACTTTTCACGTCTTTTGGAATTATGCTCTTGCAGAATGACTAAAAGAGTGATAAAAGTCTTTTTACATCAAGATTAAGTGAACGTATAATCAAAGTGAGCCAAGATTATTTTTTTCCTTTCCCCCCCCCCCTGCAAGGACCTCCTTCTACCAAACTTAATAAATGGATTATACAGGACAGGATCCTAACTTATTTCAGGGAAAGAAGGCATTAGCTAAGGGCCTTTCCAAGGGCTGTTAAGGAGATGTGTTCCTGGCACTTGGCAAAGTCCAGTCATTTCCTCAAGTTTCCGACTAGCAAATTGAGTGCAAGTTCTTATGAACTGTATTTTTTTATCATTTGCTTTCACTTCTTTCTGTTCAAATTAAACAAGTCATTAAGCTCTTAGGTCTAATCTTCAAATAAAATATGTTTATATTTTGAATTTAATATTTTTATAAATAAAAATATTGTTCTAGAATTATTTCTGTTTTTTCTTTCCAATGTGTAAAACAAAAGAGATTTGTATACATAGACATCCCAAAAATACTCAAATGTATTTAATAATTTTACTCAGATGCTTACTTAGTATAGTCTTTTATTATCAGAATTATTAAAATTTAGGTTAATCCTCCAAACATATTAGTTAAAATAATAAATTTTGTTACTTGTATTTAAATAGTATTAGTACAGGCTTAGTAATTTTGAATAAATAATTTTCAAGATTTAATCAAGTGAGTAGTTTGAAGAAAGTTCCATTAAGAAAATGGAAAGCAAAATCCAAAACTTGATCTGCAAGTTTCTTAATTTGTTCTAAAAATGATCACTGTGAAGAGCTAATGAAAAAGAAAGAAAGACAACTTCAGAGAGAGAGGAAAGATCAGATAATTAGCCTTGAGTGCTGTTACCTAAAGGAACCCTTGCTATCACCTACCTCTCTGTGAGAAGTTATCAATTAAACCTCCTCTCCTATACAAAGAAAATATAAACTAAAGGAAAAACACATTTACATGTGTATGATATCAATCATTTGTTGTACAGTACCTTACAAAACCCAGAAATTCCTCTTCATGAAGCATGTTGCAACTTTATTTGTAAATCAGCAAGATAGAATTGATTTTATTATTATTATTATTATTATTATTATTATTATTATTATTACTAATTATCATTATCATTTAATCGTTTTTTACAGTCCAGTTGCTATCCCTCTCCTGGTCAAAATGCAGAAGCATCTACCCTGATCTTGTGTCGGGGTTACTTTAGAAATGATTACTTTTTTCAGTATGACTCACAATATTTCTTTGGACTTATAAATAAGGAAATATTATTTAATAACACAGCAAAAAGAATAAAATAGGTCTTTGTATTTTACATTAAGAGAATGTCTTAGTATGACAGTCATATTATCACTTCTAACCTATTCAATTAATCTGTATTACTCCTAATAGAGATTATGTCTCCAAGTGTCCAACATTCTGTTCCTAGCAGAGAACACAATTTGTAGTTGTTTTGCTCATTTGAACTAAATTACTAAATAGAGATGATTTATTCCTTCTGTGCTAAACAGTTAGTTCCTTTTAGTCTTTTAAAGGAAGTTGTATTTAGTATGAACCGAGATAGTTCCTCATTTATTATTTCGTGACTTTCCTTGAGGTCATTTTGATAGTTTTTCTTCACAACCTTCTCTTCTCTAACATCTTAGAAAAACAGGCAAACGACATGTCATGTTATTTTTTTTTAATCCTAAAGATGACTAAAAACAGGTTGTATAATAAATTAAGCAAAAATCTATGTCATGTAGGAAGACGTGAAATTTGTGTGCACTTTTACAGTGAATTATTTTGTTTCATTGGTAAATGAAATGATGAAACCGCAACCTACAAGAGTTGCAACAATGTTTTAAAATAACTAGGTATGCCATTTAAAAGATATTTAAAACATCTCTGGACTAAGTGTCTAACTTTATGTTTGTGTTTTCCTTTGCCACTAAAGATACCTCTTCTCTGCATGATTTTCTGAATTACATTTTTTCCTAACTAAAGGTGTATTCGAGGTCAAGTAGATATTTAAAATCTATAAATTTGAGCATTTTCCCCTCTTAGTAGCTGGTGTAGACTGGTCAATATGGGTTAAATTCGCTTTAATGCTTCTACCTTTGAAATATACATTGTAGTTGAAATAAGGACTCTATTATATCCCAGGTTAAGTTCAACTTTAATTATCAAGTTACCATACCATAATACTACTAACTGGGTAATTTAAGTAATTGATTCCTACTTTCTCCTATTCTGGAAGCCAGGAATTTACATTAGGGTACTTAATCGTGCCCTTTGTCTTTTCCTTATTCTCTGTAAATTATCGTGTTCTTGCTATGTTTGCCAGACACAGGGCAAAGAAAGCACACTCTGATATGATTTCCAACGATGCTGATCCTAGATAAGGGTTCTCTCTTGATTGTTCTCCCATGTTCTTCTGTATACAGATCCATATCCAGGCTTGGGCTACATCACTAGAATTTGTGGGAACCTGTAGTTTTTAGATATTTTTATTTTTCAGGTTAGCTGGAAATTTGTCTTTCAGTCATAAAATCACTAGTATTTCTTTTAAACTACTTTGTGATTTTGGTTAGTGTATTTCGTTATTATTCATACCTGGTCCTATGTTTTACTTCCACAGCCTTGGAGCAGGTAAGTAGTCATATGTGAAGATGTGAAGGCATATATATATATATATATATATATATATATATATATATATTCTTACCCATGAGAGGTGTAAAAAATAATCACTCAATACTGTTATGATGATCCGTATAGGATCTAAATAATCATGATTAGTATTATCTTCAGCTGCAATTGATGCATTACTGTGTGAAAAGCATATATTAGTACTGATGATTACTTTAGTTGATAAAAAACTAAAACAACATATCTGGCAGCTTAGAAAACTCTATGGGTTGGACAGTTCCAGTATGCATTTACTAATTTGCTTTAGGAACATAGTAGAAGCAAATTGAGGATTAGAAGCCAGAGGAATGGATGCTCATCCATGTTTCTGATTCTATCTGCCTGTTCCTTGTGGTCCCTGGTACTCCACTGGTCTACAGAGCAGCCTACTGGTTCTGGGAAGCCTAACATACCCAAGACAGACTCACATCATGAAGTTAGCTTAATAGGAGAAGTGATCCTAACAGCAGACTATAAAGGAACATAACTTGAGGACTCTTTCAAATCCAATCTGTGCCTGTAACTGACCATGTGACTTCATGATTTATCTGCTGTTGTTGGTTTGATTGTCTTCAGAATTTAAAGGACATTGATCAGAATGATTGTCAAGTTCTGTAAAAGAAAATATAAGAAAATACATCAAGACAGAGCACTATTGCAAATAAAATGTATGTTCCACCTCCCTTTTAATGGAAGTAAATGAATTATCAGAATATTTTGTGATAAATGAAGAAGTCATCACAAACTGATATATCTAATCTACCAAACTCAAAAAGTCTACCAGTGAGACAGAATGTAGTGAAGTATACTAGCACTGTGCAATTGAACTGAACATCTTAGCTATGTGGGGTGGTATATGTTTGTTATAACTAATTTCTCTGCTTAAACAAAGCTGCAAACTTTAAGGAAAAATATTAGAAGATAATCACAGGCAGTGCCTATCCCACTGTTACTTGAAATGTCTGCATTTAATTTATACTTCATATTATTGTGGGATATAGTTAAATTTGTATTACTAAATTAGAACAAAGTAACTATAAGCTCACCCATAATGGCATACATGTCTTAAGAGCCTAGATATAGCTAGCTGGGGCCCAAACCTCGCTGATTCTGGCCCACAGCTTCCAGTTCCCAAATCCAGTGGGAGAGAGAGCCCATCTCCAAGACAGATAGGCACTCCTGAGACTACAGGGCAGGAAAACCTCTAGTACTGCCCACCTTTGCCCACATCCCTGGCACAAGAGGAAATTGTATAGGGCCTCTGGGAACAGGAAGATAGGGGCACTCAATGCTGCCATCCCGACATCACCTGGATCTGAAGGAACTCGGTCAAACATCTCCCTTCACTCAAATCCGAGAAGGAGGGAGCTAGACATTCAGAGGGCAGACACATCTGGGAGACAGAGACCTCTCTGCCCACATTTTCTGACTCTAGAGGAAGACCATTAGTGCCATCTGGCCCCCCATGTTAACAGGGTCCTAAGATAAAAGCAGGGCAGGCCCTGCAAGGACACTTTCCCTCTGGCGAGCTGAAATCAGCCTCTGAGGAGCTACTTCAGGCCTGAGACCAGAGGTAAGACCAACTTTTCTGCTCCAAGTGACCTGCCTGGTAGACTCAGGACACAGGCCCACAGGAACACCTGAAGACCAGCAGACAGGAAAGACTACACGCCTGAAAGCAGAACACTCTGTTCCCATAACTGGCTAAAAGAGTACAGGAAAACCAGTCTACAGCACTCCTGACACACAGGCCTAAGAGACGGTCTAACCACTGTCAGAAATAGCAGAACAAGGTAACACCAGAGACAACGTGATGGCAAGAGGCAAGCGCAGGAACCCAAGCAAGAGAAAACAAGACTACATGGCATCATCTGAGCCCAATACTCCCACCAAAGCAAACACTGAATATCCAAACACACCAGAAAAGCAAGAGCTAGATTTAAAATCACATTTGATCATGATGATGGAGGACTTCAAGAAAGACGTAAAGAACTCCCTTAGAGAAATGCAGAAAAACATTAATAAACAAGTAGAAGCCTATAGAGAAGGAATCACAAAAATCCCCGAAAGAATTCCAGGAAAACACAATTAAGCAGGTGAAGGAATTAAAAATGGGTATAGAAGCAATCAAGAAAGCACAAAGGGAGACAACCTTGGTTATAGAAAACCAAAGGAACAGACAAGGAGCCGTAGATACAAGCATCACCAACAGAATACAAGAGACAGAAGAGAGAATCTCAGGAGCAGAAGATTCCATAGAAATCATCGCTACAACTGTCAAAGATAATGTAAAACAGAAAAAGCTACTGGCCTAAAACATACAGGAAATCCAGGACACAATGAGAAGATCAAACCTAAGGATAATAGGTGCAGAAGAGAGTGAAGACTCTCCAGCACAAAGGACCAGTAAATATCTTCAACAAAATCATAGAAGGAAACTTATGTAACCTAAAGAAAGAGATACCCATAAGCATACAAGAAGCCTACAGAACTCCAAATAGATTGGACCAGAAAAGAAACTCCTTCCATCACATAATAGTCAAAACACAAAATGCACAAAACAAAGAAAGAATATTAAAAGCAGTAAGGGGAAAAGGTCAAGTAACATGTAAAGGCAGATATATCAGAATTACACCACACTTCTCACCAGAGACTATGAGAGCCAGAAAATCCTGGACAGATATCATTTAGACCCTAAAAGAACACAAATGCTAACCCAGGTTAATGTATCCAGCAAAACTCTCAATCAACACAGATGCAGAAAAAAAGATATTCCATGACAAAACCAAATATATACAATATTTTTCTACAAATCCAGCCCTACCAAGGATAATAAATGGTAAAGCCCAACACAAGGAGGCAAGCTACATCCTAGAAAAGGCAAGAAACTAATCGTTTTGCAATGAAACAAAGAGAAGACAAGCACACAAACATAATCTCACATTCAAACACGAATATAATAGGAAGCAACAGTCGCTATTCCTTAATATCTCTCAACATCAATGGACTCAATTCTCCAATAAAAAGACACAGATTAGCAAACTGGATATGCAATGAGGACCCAACATTTTACTGCCTCCAGGAAACACACCTCAGAGACAAAGACAGTCACTACCTCAGAGTGAAAGGCTGGAAAACAACTTTCCAAGCAAATGGTCTGAAGAAGCAAGCTGAAGTAGCCATTGTAATATCGAATAAAATCGATTTTCAACCAAAAGTCATCAAAAAAAGATAAGGAAGGACACTTCATAGTCCCAATTAACAAAATCAGAAAGGAAAAGGGAGATATAACAACAGAGTCAGAGGAAATTCAAAAAATCATCAGATCCTGCTATGAAAGCAACAAAACTGAAAATCTGGAGGAAATGGAAAATTTCCTAGAGAGATACCAGGTATGGAAGATAAATCAGAAACAAATAAACCATTTAAACAGCCTCATAACTCCTAAAGAAATGGAAGCAGTCATTAAAAGTCTTCTGACCAAAAAGAGTCCAGATGGGTTCAGTGCAGAATTTTATCAGACATTCATAGAAGACCTCATACCAATACTATCCCAACACTTCCACAAAATTGAAACAGATGGAGCGCTACTGAATTCCTTCTATGAAGCCACAATTACTCTTATACTTAAACAACACAAAGACCCAAGAAAGAAAGAGAACTTCAGAACAATTTCACTTCTGAATATTGACTCAAAAATATTCCATAAATTTCTTGCAATCCAAATCCAAGAGCACATCCAAACAATCATCCATCATGATCAAGTAGGCTTTATTCCAGGGATGCAGGGATGGTTTAATAAATGGAAAACCATCAACGTAATCCACTATATAAACAAACCGAAAGAACAAAACCACATGATCATTTCATTAGATCCTGAGAAAGCATTTGACAAAATTCAACACCCCTTCATGATAAAAGTCCTGGAAAGAACAGGAATTCAAGGCCCATACCTAAACATAGTAAAAGCCATATACAGCAAACCAGTGGCTAACATTAAACTAAATGGAGAGAAACTTGAAGCAGTTCCACTAAAATCAGGGACTTGACAAGGCTGCCCACTCTCTCCCTGCTTATTCAATATAGTACTCAAAGTCCTAGCCAGAGCAATCAGACAATGAAAGGAGGTCAAAGGGATACCAATTGGAAAGGAAGAAGTCAAAATATCACTCTTTGCAGATGATGTGATAGTATACTTAAGTGACACCAAAAGTTTCACCAGAGAACTACTAAGCCTGATAAACAACTTCAGCAAAGTGGATGAATATAAAATTAACACAAACAAATCAGTAAACTTCCTCTATTCAAAGGAAAAAACAGTCTGAGAAAGAAATTAGGGAAACGATACTCTTCATAATAATCCCAAATTATAAAAAATACCTAGGTGTGACTTTAACCAAGCAAGTGAAAGATATTTATTATAAAAACTTCAGGCCTCTGAAGAAAGAAATTGAAGAAGGTCTCAGAAGATGGAAAGATCTCCTATGTTAATGGATTGGCATGATTAATATAGTAAAAATGGCCATTTTACCAAAAGCGATCTACAAATTCAATGAAATCCCCATCAAAATTCCAACCCAATTCTTTATAGAGTTAGACAGAACACTTTGCAAATTCATCTGGAATAACAAAAACCCAGGAGAGCTAAATCTATCCTCAAAGGACTTCCAGGGGAATCACTATCCCTTAACTCAAGCCGTATTACAGAGCAATAGTGATAAAAACTGTATGGTATTGGTACAGAGACAGACAGATAGACCAGTGGAATAGAATTGAAGACCCAGATATGAACTCACATATCTATGGTCACTTGATTTTGACAAAAGAGCCAAAACCATCCAATGGAAAAAAGATAGCATTTACAGCAAATGGTGCTGGTTCAACTGGAGGTCAGCATGTAGAAGAATGCAGATCAATCCTTTCTTATAACTGTGTACAAACCTTAAGCCGAAGTGGATCAAGGACCTCCACATCAAACCAGATACACTCAAACTAATAGAAGAAAATGTGGGGAAATCTTGAACACATGGGAACTGGAGAAAATTTCCTGAAGAAAAAATCAATGGCTTATGCTCTAAGATCAAGAATCAACAATGGGATCTCATAAAACTGCAAAGCTTCTGTAAGTCAAAGGATACTGTCATTAGGACAAAACGACAACCAACAGATTGGGAAAAGATCTTTACCAATCCTACAATTGATAGAGGGCTTATATCCAAAATATACAAAGAACTCATGGAGTTAGACAGCAGAGATACAAATAACTCTATTAAAAATGGGGTTCAGAGTTAAACAATACATAGGCAAATGCCAGCAGCAAACCACTGAACTGGGAACAGGACCCCCGTTGAAGGAATCCTAGAAAGGACTGAAAGAGCTTGAAGGGGCTTGAGACCCATTTTGAACAACAATGCCAACCAACCAGATCTTCCAGGGAGTAAGCAACTACCCAAAGACTATACATGGACTGACCCTGGGCTCCAACCTCATAGGTAGCAATGAATACCCTAGTAAGGGCACCAGTGGAAGGGGAAGCCCTAGGTCCTGTCAAGGCTCTACCCCCAGTGAACATGATTGTTTGGGGGAGGACCGTAATGGTGGGAGGATGGGGAGGGGAACACCCAAATAGAAGGGGATGTGTAGGGGTTAGGCAGATGTTGGCTTGGAAACCAGGAATGGGAATAACAATTGAAATGTAAATAAGAAATTCCGAATTTAAAAAGATGGAGGAAAAAATAATAAAAAAATTGAAAAAAAAGAAAAAAGAAAAAGAGCAGTAGATATAATCTACATCCCTTAGAGGAAAATGTCTTTCTGTTAACCTCTTTGAATACTCATGTCTTGCAACTTCCTGGATTTTCTGATCATGCGTGTTGATGTACAACCTCTTTGCTCTGAACTTTCACATGTTTATTAATACTTCTGGATAACTGTCACTCATCGCTTTGGAAATATCATGAGACTATTCATCAGGTGAAGTTCCTAAGCAAACTTAGAAACTGTACACATACATTCATCTTTAAAAAATTAAATGTCTCAGTCTATTTAATCTATTATGTTTATTTTAGTAGCTCAATTTTTAAAACTGTGGATAATTAAAGGAATGAACTTTATTAAAAATTGTAATTAAGGACGAAAAAATATTTTTGAGAATTTTATGAATGATTTCCAGTGACGAACGCTACAGAAATATATCTTTGGGCATCACTAAAAATAATACGTATCATTTTATGTTTATTCATTCCAAACTTCTTTTCTATAAGTAGGATTAATTATGTGGAATTATAGATGCCTCCATGAGACATTAAACAGAGAACCTGGGCTTGAGCTACCTTTTTAAAATGTAGCTAGGAATTTGATAGGAAATAAATAGATTATCTTTAGTCACTGCTGAACTGAATGCTGTTAAAATGAATGTAAAAAGTCTGCACTTCCAGTGCTCTAGCGAGACCATTTAGAGGGAATGTATTTTGTATGTACTTGGGATTAATTTAAATTGAACAGTGTGTGCCTCAGATCCTGAAGTGGTTGTAATAATCATACTTTTAATAAAGAAGTAGTTAAAAACACACCTTTTCAGGATAATTTATTCAATATGAAATAAGTCCTGAGTAAATGTTGGATTTATCAAGAATTTTTTAAACATTTTACTTTGTGTAAGAGAATATAGTTCAGATTTTAGAAGGACCAAAGGAACTAACCTGCTTCAAGATACATAAATTGTAAGGGCATAAGTTATATGGAAGATGATTAATCTGAGAGCCGTATAAAATTAACTGGTAGGTAAGGCTGGGGCCACACAGAAAAGCTGTGCTAATATTGTACTATCTCCATGTAAGTGTACGATGGCTCTGCTGTATTTGATCCTAGCATAAGGGATGCCAGGTGACAGAGCAAGTGTCTCCTGAAACCCCTTCACAGATAAGACCTCATCAGTATGATCAGAGAGTTCTGGTAACCATTTGGTTGTAATGTGCTTATTAATGATTGTCATGATCTTCAAACTGTCAATGTATACTTCTCACCCCCTCTCCCCCAATACACCAACAATCACAGCAGGCAGAGGTTCAGAATATCCATTGCTTTATTTTTAGAACAAAAATTCATCTGAATGATAAGTATTCATAGCAGAGTCATAGCTACTCTAACTTCAGTATGTGATTACCACTGCTACTTGCTGTGTCTCAAACAACCTTAACGTACGCCTTTTTGTCACACACAAAATTGTATGTTTTCTAAGAATGCTTTAAAATTTTATTTCATCAGCTTCTAAACCCAGGCTAATGTTTACCCTGTTTAGAGGAGTCAGAGGAGTCAGACAACATTTTAGTTAAAGTGAAGGTCTTTTACAATACTCCTTTCTTTTAAGCATCATGGATAGTCATATAACTTAGTGTCAGAGATCCTACGTGGCTGGCATGATATAGACCTGAGTCTATCCCCATTAATACATTGTAATGGTATCGTGAATAGAAATACAACTGTGAACATTGGTGTCATATAATTCTAGTCACACATATTTCACTATAATATTGTTTTTAGATCCATTACCTGGTAAGTGATGTGTCTCAGTTAACATTTTCACAATACTGATGAATTTAAAAGTCAAGACATTCTGGAGATATGATTCAGAAGTTAACAGCATCTTATGCCCTTGTCCAGAACTCACATGGTGTTTCACACATATCAGCAAAATCAGTTCTTGGGTGTTGTCCTCTTCTTAATTCCATGGGTACCTGGAAGGCATGGATACCAGGACTTAAAAACATACAGGCAAAACCTCATAAAATAAAACAAATTTATTTCTAAATAAATGTAATAACTCTCCTTTTTCATAGTTAAAAGAAACAGAACAAATAAAAGAAACTAGAGTTGTAGAATGCTGATACTAGTTGGTTTAGAATTCATTTTTTGTTTTGTTTTACTTTAAAATGTTAAGTTAAAAATGTATTTAAAATTTTAACTCCTGAAACATAGTTGTTAATCCATGGAGAATTACCCCAATCAATATGTGAATTTCAATACTTTACATAGGTTTTCAAATTAATATAATGTGGTAGTCTGGAGATTCAGTGACAACTCTGAATGTGGCTCTAAATTAGTGTGATTTTTCTTCCATTTTTATACAGTCGAAGGCACAGGAAGTAAAAATTACTAGTTAGATAATTGGAAGACCATTATAGCCATTTCTGTCAATCATCATGCAGTTGCCTAATAGGTAAAGCAACATCTTGCCTGTAGAAGTGTCTGGTCTATGCGCCTCCAGTTTGATTGAGGGGTTAATGAGAGTATTCTGTGCTATTGTTGCAGTCGCTACCAATGAGCAATGCTTAGAAGCGATCTATAACTGTAATTGTGGTTGTGGCTGCGGTATATGACAGCAGCTATGAATTGACCTGTCCAATTTGCTGTGGCTCATTAAGACATGTAGGTCTGGAGAACTGAGAAGATAGGTGGCAACAAATTATACCAACAGATCTGTGCAGCCAGGAAGAATTCTATTCTACAGAAACGGCCTGGGGCCAGGGTTATGTATCCCAGGGAAATCCTCTGTAATGTAGTATACACAGCATAACCTGCTTTAACTATGTTGTCAGACAGCACAGTCTCTATAGCAATAGCTCATTAAGATCTCTATGTAGAGAATAATGGAAGCTATATTTTATATATGGTATTGTTTCTATGGAGACCTATAGGTATACCATAATCAGTCTGCTGTGGGAAGGAAGTCAGTTTGAAATTAGAAGCAGAACATTCTGTATGTCTGTTTTTACCTCCAGACAAAGTAAGTGTGGGACTAACATGCTGACTTCTCCTAATTGCATGCTGCCTGTAACAGTACACACTCTTTATGAACAGAAACATTCCAAGACCTCTGAAAAAGATAACTGAATCCAATAATTATAGAACTATGGGCTATCTAAAGGAATTCCTAAATGCTCCTCTGTTTTCAAAAGCTGCATGCAGCTTTTAAATTCCAAGCCTCACTATCATCCAAAGTTGATCTTGCTTACCTATTGAATTCCCTTTTGTCTCATTTTCTCAGCCTTATAATAATTAAACTTATTATCCTATTCATTTTCTTACACAGACATAGTGTACATAAATGGCACACATTTTACCATAACAAAAACCTACCCTCTTTATTGGAATCCCAGAGAAATTCTGAATCTCTGTGAGATAGTAAGAGACAACTCATATGGGAAACATAGGTGTTGTCTGCCTCCCTCTTTCTTGATGAACCACATGCCATAAAAGTAAATACTTGCATTAAACATTTTTCCTTATTTCATGTTTCTCTGGGTGTGATATAGGATTTCTATATAGTTAAAACTGTACTGGAACTTGCCATAAAGCTCAATATGGCACCAATTTACTATCCTACTTTTATGTCAGAAGTACAGGGATTAAAGGTATGGATGCCACACTCAACTAAGTTCTACTTCAAGCACTGTGTAATACTAGCCATGATAGTCAATGTTATTTATGTGTTCATATATTCTCCCAATTCTCCAGAACGACATGTCTTAATGTGTCACAGATAATTGAACTGGTCAATTTACAGTAGTTGCCATATACTACAGCCACAACCTCAGCGAGAGTTATAAATTGCTTCTAAACTCTGCTCAGTGGTAGGATTGAGAAAATTAAGAACACTGTTATTTGAAGGTACTCAGCATATCTTGGCCTGTCACAACTTTCCTATGGTTTGGTTTGCTTTCTTTCTTTTTTTTTTTTGTTTGTTTGTTTGATTTTGTTTCAAAGACAGGGTTTCTCTGTGTAATAGCCCTGGCTGTTCTGGAGCTCACTCTGTAGATAAGGCCTTGAAAACACAGAGATCCATGTTCCTCTGAATTCTGAGGGCCGATTTTAAAGGGGTGTGTCATCATTGCCCAACTCATTTTATTTATTTTCATTTTTATTTTATTTTAATTTCTTAGCAGCCACAGATCAGATTTTTAAGGGAGTTTTACCAGGTAAATAAAGCTGGTCATGGATTTTGTTTTGTTTTGTTTTATTTTGTTTTGTTTGAAATCCCTTTCCTCAGACTCTTGAGTGCTGGGACTCCAGGCAGGTACTGCAAGCAGTACCACAATAAGCTAACTAGGAATAGTATGGGCTTTGGAAACCTCAAAATCCACCCTCAATGATAAACTTCCAAAAGGGCCACACATACTAATTCTGCCCAACTGGCTACCAAGTATTCAAACAAATAGCTTAAGGCAGGCATTTCATTGAGACTATCATAGTTTCAGATTATTAAACCTGTCAATTCATGAGAACTGAGGACAGAATGTGCTTTGCATATATTACCTTTTACAAATATCAACTGTACGTGAATCAAAGACCATAAATCCCCAAAGCAAAAGACAAATCATGAAATAATTTTTAAATTATAGGTACAAGAAAAAATTTTCTGTTCAGTTCAATGGTCAGCTGCAACCATCCTCATCTGGATCAGTAGGGCTGTGGCAGAGCCTCTCAGGAGACACCCATGTCTGGTTCCTGTCAGCAAGCATTTCTTAGCATCAGCAATAGTGACTGGGTTTGGTGGCTGCAACTGGGATGGATCCCCAGGTGGGGCAGTCTCTAGATGATCTTTCCTTCAGTCCCTGCTCCACTCTTTGTCCCTGTATTTCCTCCCATGAGTATTTAGTTCTCCCTTCTACGAAGGACTGAAGCATCCACATTTCATTCTTCATTTTTCTTGAGCTTTACATGATATGTGAATTTTTTCTTAAGTATTTGAAGCTTTTGAAGTAATATCCACTTATCAATTAGTACATCCCATGTGTGTTCTTTTGTGACCAATGGAGGAGTCAAAGAAAAGACTGAAGGAGCTGAAGGGCTTCGCAATCACATAGGGAGAACAGCAATATCAACCAAGCAGACCTCATCAGAGCTCCCAAGGACTAAATCACCAACCAATGAGTACACATGGAGAGGCCGAGGACTCCAGCCACATATGGAGCAGAGGATGGCATTCTGCAGCATCAAAGGAGGAAAAGCCCTTGGTCCTGTGAAGGCTCATTTCCACAATAGGGGAATGCCAGGGCTTTAAAGTTGGAGTGGGTGGGTGGGAGTGGGAACAGGGTGAGGGGGGATGGTATCTGGGAGAGAGGGGAAAGGGGATAACATTTGAAATGTAAATACATAAAACATCAAGAAAATATATTTTTTTTAGAAAATGAAAGGGTTTTCTGAAGAGGCCCATGGTTGTACAGGGAATAAGGTCAAGAATCAACCAACGATATTTCATATAGCAAAGTATTATCATTCTATTGAAGAGCCTGTTAACAAAATGAGGGAAAACAGTTTTTACAAGCTTTGCATCAGACACAGGTGTCTTAAGTATAAGAAGTCAAAATCTAAATGGCAAGAAAACAAATGATCCAATTAAAATTTTCACCATGAAGCTAAATAGAGATATAACCCCTGACACACACACACACACACACACACACACACACAAAAGGAAAAAAATTAAAATATTCATTACCATAGCAAAAACATAATTAAAACTAAAGCAACTTTGGAATTGTAACATTCTAGTCGAGTTGCTATGACTGAAAAAGGTTAAATACTGGTATGGATATAGGGAAATGGGACCTCGCATGTGCTGCTAGAGGGTCTGTAAGCTGGTACACCATCTATGGGAATAAGTATGCAAGTTCTTCTCAAAGCTAGAAGTAGATCCACTACATAGCCAAGCTGACAAGCTGTTCTACTCAGATATTTCCTCTCTTCAGAGTCAGCTGCTCATCCATCTCTGCTGTTGTATTCACAAGAGCGAGTTGACATAAACAATCTAGAGGCAAAACAATTAATGGATGAACAATGCAAATGTTATTCATATGCATTATAAAGTATTATTCACTTGCAAATAAAATTAAATTATTAAACTCATTGGTAAATGGATGGAGTTTGAAATAATTGTTCTGAGTTAGGTGACTCAGACACAAATGACAAGTTTTTCTCTTTCACATGGGGATTCTACCATTGAATCTTTACATAATTGTTGCTAAATTGGAGCACTCACTGATGACAAGAAAATTGTAATGGTCCATAGGGGAGATAGATATCCTTAAGTAGGGATAAAAACAGGTGTTTTGGAAGAAGTAAAGTAAACAATTGAATAGAAATTCTTAAATGGGATAGGGCACATGAAGGCATGGTATATATAGGTGGGAATATGAGGAGACTAAAGCTAAATACCTTTCAAACTATATGGAAACATACCAGTATAGAAGCCTTGAAAAGTGTTTAAATGGTGTTACTCCATCAAGAAGGGATGATGTCTCTCTCAAATTTTATAATCTACCAAATAAAATTACAGTGCCAGAAATGGGTTGCTATTTTATTTAGATCATTATGGAATACCATAGATTAATATATAATAATATAAGCTATTGCCATTACTCTTGGTTACCCTATAGAAATTGGTGCACCCTCCTATTGCTGAAGATATCATATATTTTAGCCACAGAGCATAGAGTAATCAAGCTGGTACTGAACTGGAAGCTATATCACTATTGGACATTCTTCATAATCCTGAAAGTTTTTTGCATGCTATGTGAAAAGAAAAATATAAACAGGCTTAGTCAGCTTTAACTACTACAAGCTACAATAGCAATTGTTCTTGTGAGCTATGCCTAATGGTGCGATAGTAGAATAAAAGATATTAGAATTATTAACTCTTTTCTGATTGGATTTAAAGCCTCTGACAGACAGATCACACACACACACACACACACACACACACACACACACACACACACACAGAAAGAGGGGGAGAGAGAGAGAGAGACAGAGAGACAGAGAGACAGAGAGACAGAGACAGAGACAGAGAGAGAACCCATGTCTGGCTATGTCTTAGGCCACACATGAGAACCTAGTACTGTTAATTCCCTACATCAACATAGTAATAAATTGACATGTACGTTTTAATCTTCATACCCATAGATTAGTGTGTCTTGTCTCTCAACCCTCACCATAGAACTTTATTTTGTAGTAAATGGTGTGGTATTACTACAACGGTTCACCATTGATCAGTGTGTAGAAAACTCAAGATTCTTTGCTGAATACATCGCATATTTGAGTGTGTGAAAATTTTAAAATCTAAACGATGAATTTAAATTCCTATTATAAATAGAAACAGAGGTACATTGGGAATACAAACTATATCAAAGTAGTTTTTCTGCATTCACAAGGATGTTTTCTATACACAGAGTAGCCCTGATGCCCACCAGACAGGAAGGAAGTAGAGAAATGAACGTTCTGATTAGATGAAATCAGATTGTGTGTCAGGAATGGACATGCTTGTCTCAGATAAAAATAAGGTATATTCATTTATCTATCAATATTTACTTAAACCTGAATTACCCTTTCAATATATTTACTATCAGGCAGAGCAGCATACTAAGTCATATTTATTTCTTCATTTAAGAAGTATTTTAAATACCCTGCTTGCATTGATGATAGTTATGTACAAGACGGACCACCCTCAGCCCTGCTGCACAGTGTTTGCCGTTTAATAAACGTATAGAATTTGAAGTCACAAATTGAAGGCCAAGAGAGTATGCTACACCTCTATCCAGTGTCAGCATAAAAATCACTTTCTATAGCCCTAGTAGTCTGTGATGAAATTTTTGGCTTCACATTTACTCTAAAAGGAGAATGAACGGATCAGCACTCCTTATTCAGCTGACAGAAATGATTGTCCCTGACAATCACTGTTTGCAGCAAGCTGATGAGTGCGTGTCAGCAGCTTTGAGAAGGAGCAATGAGCACATCCAAATCGGGTCCAAGTGTTCCTGAGAATGGCAACGCAACATCAATATTAAGCCTCCATGGCTTTGTCTGCATGGCCTCTGCAGAGAAAACGCTTGACAGGTGATGTGCTCAGCTGCATCTTTTCTCTAGGAAAAGTCATAGAGAAGACGAGAAACGGCATCTAACCAAGGCCTCACACAATTTGGCGTCTGTTTCTTTAAAAAATGTAGCCTAAAGTACTCTGTTTAAAACTATCGTCACTGTGGAAACAACCGTGATTTCCTATATGTCGTGCTTGCTCAGTCCTTGTGTAGAGTTTGCATTTTTAAACCGCCTCAGGGATGTAGCTAAGCATTTAATTCCAAAGAAATGTAAGGTAAATTGATTCGTTGAAATCCCTTTGCTCATAGGAAAAGTCCTTTTCTTAGCCTATCAGAGTAGGACTTTATCCCTTTGACGTGTCCATTCCGTCCCGTATCATTTGTCTTGACTATACACTCTTATTTTGCTGTGTTCGACAACTCCTGCTAAGTTTTTGTTGTTTCCATGTATTATTCTTGTGACCCCTAAGTTCCCATTTTTAGTACCTATTGCCCCATTTTATAGGCATGGTTGAAAAGCTCTTGAACAGAGTTTCTTGGAATTAAGGTACAACCATCTTCATTTTAATTCGACCTCAGATGATTTGAGTACCCATTAGTGTTTAAAAGCCCATATCCTACACTTTCTCTAATATTGCACAACTTAAGGGATGCTGTTGGCCAACAGGACTGGGTAAGTGTTGTAAATGATTTTTTTTCTTTTAAATTAATAACTTTTGTGGTCAAGAAACACTTTTATTGTAATATTTAGTACTAGACACTGTTTGTTTTCAAGAACAATGACAGAGACAGCCATGGATAGATAACTTTTTGTTAATTTTTAATTTAATATTTTTGAGAATTTAATACATGAATTCTGCATTCATAGCAGCTCCACTCTCCTCCCCACTTCGGCTCACCCATACCACTTCCCACTTATGGTCTCTTCTTTTAAAACTATGAATACATACATATATGTGTATAGAAACTTAGCTAGCTGAGTCAATTTATTACTGCTCAATTGTGTATGTCTAGGACTGGATGAGCCATCAAAGTGCTTATCCCTGTGCAAGACTTATTATCCCTCTATTAGAAGGCATAAACTGTATGTGTTATTAGAGGGATGAGGTCTTGTGAGATATTACACCCATTCCGGTTGACAAATCAACTTGTGCTGTCATTTTTCAGATCGTTAGGTAACCATAGACCATATAGTTGAGATTTCACTGTGAAGCTTAGGGAGCTGGGGAATGGTTTGATACTGTTTTGGGCGGGCCTGTGGCGTGATTTTCCATTTCATGCAGTGTGTGTGTGTGTGTGTGTGTGTGTGTGTGTGTGTGTGTGTTATATAGTACATCTTCTTACAGGAAGAATCACCTGGAAAAAATGTCAGTGGGACTGGGGGGTGGAGAAAACTGATTTAAGGTAACTAGTTAAAATTGGCAACAATTGATATATATATGTATTTCAGCTCAAACTCAGGGATTTTACATACTATGCTCCTTTTATTGTTATTTGTTTGGAAATAGCCAGATTTGATTATGCTATGAAGAAGTTTTATAGTGAATGAACTGAACAACATCTAATATACCATTTTGCTCTAAACATCACACCATGTTAATTATACATTGCAAAATCATCAAAAAAGTGAACATCAGCAAAATAGTGGCCTAAAGAAGAGATAAAAATTAAACCTACATATAAAAATGTGGAAAATACAATATATAAAGTTAAGATATTCCTGCTCTGTTCTGGACATCAGAACTATAGTAGGGTGTAGGGTTGTTATCTTTGTTATAATTATATAATGATTGCAATTATTAAATTTAAATGGAAGAAAAATTATCAAAACACATTGATAATTTAAATTAACACAGATTTAATTTAAAAATTGTGTGTATATATGTATGTGTGTGTGTGTGAATTTATGTAAAATTTTATACCTTATGGAAGTGTGTTTTTTACAATTATCAGTGACCCAAGCCCCTTTTGGAATTCTATAGTCCCTGGATGGAATTACAATCGGGCTGCCATGCACCCCAAGCACTTTAGTTATTCTGTGGTTAGAAAATTGTATCCTCATTTTTGTCTCTTGTGTGTTTTAACCACTTAAATGTTGCATTCAACAGGCAGGCACTTGCTGTTCAGGGCCTGAATACATGGTTTAGTGAGAAAGTATCTGGTATAAAAAAACAAGAAGATGCCAGGGCTTTGAGCTCCCACACCCATCAGAAACAGTTATGAAGCCTAGTTTATAGTCCTACAGCTGGAAGGGTGGACCTGTAGTACACAGATCCCTTAAGCTCAATGGCCAGTCATGCATGCTGAATCAGCACACTCTAAATTCATTGAAAGACTGTCTCAAAAACTAAACAGAAGACTAAGAACATAAATCAGAAACTTTTGACACACACACACACACACACACACAAACTCACACACACACACTCACACACACACAACCTATATGTACAACACAGAGAGGGGGGAGGGAGGGAGGGAGGGAGAGAGAGAGACAGAGAGAGACAGAGACAGACAGAGACAGAGAGAGACAGAGACAGACAGAGACAGATTGTGAAGACAGAACATAATAAATTTTCTAAAATATATGGAGAGTACATATTCTAGCACCCACTTCTGATACATGAAAAGTGAGAGCTTCAAAATGAAAATTTAAGTTACAAAAATCCATAGATTTCAATAAGCAGGACCCACAATCATGAAAAAGGTATGAAGATGATATATTGTAGAAAATGTGTTCCGGGCTGGACGCTTTCAACTCTGCAGAGTTCTGCCTGCTGACTCTTATGCATGCACATTAAAAGATGATTCTGTCATTGCCTACCAGAGCAATACTAAACGAAGACTATGTCATGGGCTACTTGGTAAAAAATAAGGAAAAAGATAAATCACAATCACTGGCAATTCAAGGGTGTCTGTTTTCCCTCACAAGAATAATGAAAAAATGTTTCTATATACATACATTTATTGTGTGCTTATGTTTTTTTTAAATTATTCATTGTATTGTATTTGTCAAAACTATAGTCTGTGGTCTCGGACAGTTAAAAACAAACAGAAAGATTAATTCTGCACAGAGCACTGCACTAATGCAGAGAGAGCAGCTGGTGCCTGTCTTCCATCTGGAAGGCTGGAGGCTGGCTGGGGCAAAAGCAGGGTAAGGATGGAGGAAGCAGATGGATAGCCTCAGGATTTCTCCTGGGCCAAGCAGAAATAGCAGAGGTAGAGCCAGCCTGAGCAGTTTGAATGTGTCCTGACAAGCAAGATGATCGTTCGCCAAGGCAGAAAGATCTCAGCAGAAATGTATCCAGATCCTTCCTGTGCGAAGCTCTAGTGTGGATTGTTTGCAAAGAGAATACTGCACAGAGCATGTCAGTCTGAAGGCAAATGTGCAGGACAGAGAGGAGAGAATCGAATAGTATGTAAATGTTAAGATCCTTCATAACTGATGCTTGATTATATCGCCACAAAAATGAAATGCAATACCTTTCTTTCCTTGACATGCGTGAGCAAATCTTAGACACAAATTGGCCACAGATCTTGTTACTTACAGTATGAAAAGTACATTTTATAGAATGTGTTCTACCATTAAGCAAATATCTTTGACTACATTGGTTTATGGAAAGGTGATATGACAATCTCTGAACAATCTGCCCTCAAGTGTATGAAATTATACAGATGTTGAACACCAACTCACAGGAGTTCTATCCTGTTTCTACTCACATTTTGTCATATAGCATCAATAAATTTAAACTAAGCCAATGTGAACGTCCAAATCTTATTATTACAACTAAAATAGATTTGTGGCTGTGGCTTAATTGTATTTTTTACTTTATGTAAAATTTAGCACTCCTACCGTACCTTAAAATGTAAAAATGTTTGGGAAGATAATACTCAGTTTGATGGTCTATTAGTACTGTAAAGAAACAAGAGAACTCTCTAATTTTTCTAATAAAATAATGTTTATATTGGCAACTATGGGTATCTAAGTTCAGACTAAGTATTGTGTGTTTTGAAATTAAGTATTTAATGTCTTTAGCATCTTTGGAAGAATGTTATAATATAAATATCCATGTTAACAAATACTTAAGTCCAGTAGGAAGACAACTATGTACTCTTCTAAGCTGAATAACCTTGAGTTACCTGGAAAAATATTAATGCCATAATCTAGTCTAACTGTTCTACATATGCCAAAATTTTGTCACAACTATTTGAAAATGTAAAAAGATCATTAGTGATGGTCTTAATACATTTCATCTGTTTCATAAGAAAGAAAAGTCTGTTTTTGCTCACTACTCCTATACCTAAGAACATAAGCCTCTGTCCTCAGTATCTACATCGTCTGGTCCATTCATGCATATCTATAGCACCTGTCCCAGTCCTCAGTATATGAAGTACCTGGCACAGTCATGAGTATCTGCAGCTCCTGGCCCAGTCCTCAGTATCTGTATTACCTGCTCCACTCATCATCCAGTTTCTTCAGTGCCTGACAAAGTCATCAGTATCTACAGAATCTAGCCCAGTCCTCAGTATCTGTAGTACATGGCCCAATCATCAGTATCTGAAGTACCTGGATCAGTCATGAGTATCTGCAGCTCCTGGCCCAGTCCTCAGTAACTGTATTACCTGCTACACTCATCAATCAGTATCTGTAGGACCTGGTCCAGTCGTCAGTATTTATAGTATCTGACACAGTCGTCAGTATCTACAGTCCTTGGTGCTCTCATCAGTATCTGCAGCACCTGACCCTGTAGCAGAAAATGCAGTGCCATTTCTATGTAAATGTGGGAGGTGGGGAGCAGCTGCAAAAGCATCTCCTGCAGGAAGACTTATTGAGGACTGCCTGATAAGCCCAGGATTGCTGGAGCAGACAATGCCAGCCAATCAGGAACTACTATTTAGAAGCAATGTTTTTTTGGGACCAAGGGGGGCACAGGTGGAGGGTGGAGAATACTAAAGATGCTCACAGCCTGTACACAGGAGCTTGCAGAAGCATTTCTCACCTGCTCCAAGAATCTTTGTTGGTCACCTTACCTCCAACCCCCAAGAACAGTTAGGGTCAAGCGGTGAGAAAGTTGTCCAGGGCACGGGCATCATGGCCTAGTCAATATCTGTTCAGCATTTTGTGAGGAATTTCTTGCTGAATTTTAACATGGTGGAAGATATCATGCGGTGATACTTGTGAGAAATTCAGTATCCCTGTCTCCTAAGGTTATGAATGTGGTAGCATAAGCTTCATTCCTGTGTCTGATTTAATGATTATTCCTTCCAAAATAATACGGGAAGGCTGAATTTCTATTTCTAATGTAAACATTTACTTCTCTAAGTTCAAATGGTCATTAATTTTCAGGTTAAGATTATAGTTCTAAAAATTATGAGATAAATAATTTTACTTCTCAAGAGAGACAGAAAAGTAAGTTTGAATGGTGTTTTTAATAGTTTAATAGTTATGAAAATTGAATCCTTTTGGCTCACAGCCTTACTACTTGGGAAGACAGAGTGTAGGATTTAAAATATTGCACTTCCTTCAATCTTCTCATTTTAATGGATATTTCAAATTCTTGCTTTTTCCCCCTCTTTCCATTCATCCCTTACATTACTTGTGTCCCTAATGTTTGGTGCTAATCTCACTGTATCCACCATGAGAATCCCATTTGTGAATGATTACTTGAGTTTATAACCTGAACCAAGGAAACCTATGGGTATTCAGCAACACTTCTCAAAGGTTGTCTTTTTCTTTGCTTGCAGTGGTGTATGTCTAGTCTTCATGTATGAATCAGAAAAAAATTTAAAAAGTGAGGCAATTCCAGAAAGAATGATTTTTGTTACGTCTGATGAAGAGCAGACTTGGGCTGTTTGACTGAGGTCATTTTGTTTTATCTTCTGCTCCTTAACTATACCTAGGTTTCTTGTTCATTCTTATAGAGATTTTGTTACCTGGTATCACAGGCTTGCCTTCTTATTCCTTCCCTGTGCTTTAGTCTGCTGTTTTTCAATATGTCTTTCCCTGTCCTGGAAATGTAGCACAGTTAATAGAGTTCTTGACTTCCATGCACAAAGCCCTGGCTTCTGACTCAGCTCTGTACAAGCTGGGTAAGGTGAAACACTCTTGCAATACACATACATGAGAGAAAAAGGAATTTCAAGGTAACCCTTTAGCACAGAGTGAGTTAGCAGCCAGTTTGCAATTCAAGAGACCTTGCCTTGATTAAAGAAAATCATAAGAACAATTCTTATTGATGATTTCATGAAAGTGGGGAATTCTGACACGGCATTTCATGTCCTGTGTCACTACCATATTGACTGTATCCTATGCATTTTATATTTAAATTATTTTGTGTGTTTTCACACAGAGTACATAAGAGTAAAGACAACATCATTGACTGTCAGTGAAAAATCCAGAGCACCTGGTAATAGTGACAATTGTCACAGGAAGGAGGAATCAAGGACCATTTTAAAATTTGTCCCAAGTAGGTTTTGTGCTGAGCTGACAGTTGAGGGGAGCTGCAATCACAAATATTTCTTCTACCTCCTGTTAATGTAAGTGTTAATTTGTCACCTACAGCACAGATTTGTTCAATGAAAATCCAGCAGGAATCCCTAAAGACTTCACAAGTCAGCATCAAATGAATTCACATTTGCATCTTTGAATACTATAATTAGTGTATGTACATCTAACTTTCAGTTTTGTCAACAAGAACACAATTTGTAAATTAAAACATTTACAGATCTGAAGCTTTGAAAATAAATGCTTATTTGATTTTAGTTTAAAGTTTTCTGGTTAGAAATTGCTTTTACTTCAAAATGTTTATCCATTTTTCTATACAAGTTTCAAACATAATGTACCGTAGCATTTTTTTTTTGAGGTTCTATGAGTCAGAGTTCCCAAAAGAAACAGAAATGAGAGAGAGAGAGAGAGAGAGAGAGAGAGAGAGAGAGAGAGAGTTTATGTGTATATGTGTATATGTGTGTGTATGCAAGAGAGAGAGAGAGAGAGAGAGAGACAGACAGACAGACAGACAGACAGAGACAGAGACAGAGACAGAGACAGAGACAGAGACAGAGAGAGTTCAGAATACAGAATAATCCTAAAGAAAGGTGCTTTAATACTGGTGAAGAATATGACCTCATAGGTAGCAATGAATATTCTAGTAAGATCACCAGTGGAAGGGGAAGCCCTTGGTCCTGCTAAGACTGAACCCCCAGTGAACATGATTGTTGGGGGGAGGGCGGCAATGGGGGGAGGATGGGGAAGGGAACACCCATAAAGAAGGGGAGGGGGAGGGATTAGAGGGATGTTTGTCCGGAAACCGGGAAAGGGAATAACACTGGAAATGTAAATAAGAAATACTCAAGTTAATTAAAAAAAAAAAAAAAGAATATGCCAGTAAGAGTGAGGGCAAGAAGGCAGGAATAAAACTTTAAAAAATTTTCCTTTTACTTTGTTCTTTATATAGGCTGCTACCAGAAAGTAGGTGTACTCAAGATTTAGGGACGAGTTTTTGAACTATATGTTCTAGATTCAAGGTAGGTGTTTTTCTTAGTTAGGTTTTTCCATTGGTGTGGAGAGACACCATGACTGAGACCATTCTTACCAAGGACAGCATATAATTTGCACTGGCTTACCGTGTGAGATATTTAGTCCATAGTGGGAAGCATGGCACCATGCAGGTTACATGGTACTGGAGGAAACAAGAGTTCTATGTCTTGGTCCAGAGACAGCTAGGAGGAGCCTCTTTCTGCACTGGGTGAAGCTTTAGATGAAAACCTCAAAGCCCATCTCCACAGTGATGCACTTGCTCCAACAAAGGTCATACCTCCTAGTAGTGTCATTTCCCATGGGCCAAGCATATTCATACCACTATATTCCACTTCCTAGTCTCCATGGGCTTGCTCAAACACATGAGTCCCTGACGGCCATACATAACACTATCAAAATGCAAAATATATTCAGTCTAACTTCTCGTAGTCTACTACAGTCTCAACAATACTAAAAGTCCAAAGTATAAAGTCTCCTCTAAGATTCATGCAATTACTTAGTGGTAGTCCCCCATAAAAACAAAAATCAAAAGCAGAGTACATACGTCCAACATCACAGGATGTATATTACAATTTCAAAATCTTATGATGAGAAAATACTGGATCAAAGCAAGACTGAAAATCAGGTAGGCAAAATTCAAACTCTGCCTCTTCATGTTTGATGAGAAAGCATTCTTCAGATCTCCAACTCCTTTTATCTTTGGTGACTGCAACCAAGTTCTTTCTCTAGGGATGGTTTCCCTCTCTCTTAGCAGAATTCCTGAGCAGGTATCTCATGACTTTGTCATCTCTAACACTTGAGTATTCAAGGCAGATTCAAATTTACAGCTTTTCCCCGCAATGTCTAGGAACCACACATGAACTACTGGGCTTCTCAAAAGGGCTTGGGTCATTTCTCTATCTCTGCCCTCTTTATCACTCTAGGTGCTGATTAACTCCTCTCAGTAGTTCCTGCTGTTACTAATGGTCATCCCGTGATAGTGTCATCTCAAATATGCTTGGTCTTCTGTTATAACTGGACTCTACCAATAGCCTCTGATAGGTTCTAATGCTGTTAAGCGTCAACTTTTGTGCATAACTTTAGTTCTGGACCATCAATTGAAACGGAGACTACTCCTTTACCAGTGGACTTCTGGGCCACTCATAGTGACAATCCTCAGCTCCTCTCCATGACCCTTTAAGGCCTTTAAAACCAGTACCACCTTGGTGATTTTAATACATAAACAAGTACAATTGCAGCATGAAGACAACCTAACTTATCTTTTGAACTCACCTTCCTTTTACTCTCAGAAGTCACATCCCAGAAGATTTCACCTCTGTGATGCTGGTGTCCTCTTAATTACTACAAATTTCTTAGCTCCAGAATATCAGCATAAATTGTCCCAGTAACCCTTTCTATTAATTAGTAATGTGTCCTAAGCTGCCTAAATCTGCTGTTTGCAAGAGCTGGAACATAGACCCAATATTCATTTGCATCCTTTCATACCTAGCTTTGACTGCCCTGACCTCAAAGAACTATATGCCTCTGTCTTCTGAATGCTGAGATTCAAGGTGTGTACTACAACTCCAGGACCTAAAATTCCTTTAACTTTTCACCAATCTTAATATAGTTCTGGGTTATAGTTCATTCCATGTACAGTCAGTTTGACAACTGAGAATAGCCTTTACAATCCATCACTTGTAAACTTAACACATAATTTTATCTCCTTATTTCCAAATGAAAGTAATAACGAGGTCATAATAATACCTAACATGATATAACTGTTCCTTGTGCAACTGCAAATTAATAAACAATAAGCTTCTCTGGGTGGGATCTTTCCCCGAGGTCATCACTCCCCTATTTCCATTGAATATCCTTGAACATAGGATTTGGCTCCACTGTACTTCCTGTTGCTCCTTTAACTAAATATTTTGTATTATTCATTTGAAAGCTTGCTATGCCTGATCAAGACACTCTTGAACCACAGAAGACTGAACCACAGAAGAAGATCTAAACTGAGTTGTTTTGAGACTCCCTTTAAGACTCCCTTTACTAGGATGTCCCATTAAGCCCCACTTAAAGCATTTTACTTCTTTCCCAATCTGAAGTTCCAATATGCACATTCCAATATGCAATATCCAGACAAAAGCATGGTCAGGCCTATCAAATTAACATCCCTGTCCCTGGTACAAACTTCAGCCTTGGCTAGAATTTTACTGCTGTGAAGAGATACCATATCCAAGGCAACTCTTATAAAAGGCAATATATAATTGGGGCTGGCTTACAGTTTCAGAGATTCAGTCCATTATTATCATGTTGGGAAACATGACAGTCTTCAGGCATACATGGTGTTGAGGGAGGCAAGAGTTCTACATCTTGATCCTAAGGTAGTCAGGAGACTACCCATACCGGGCAGAGCTTGAGCCTAGGACCTCAAAGTCCACCTGCACAGTGACACAGTTGCTTCAACAAGATTACATGTACTCCAACAAGGACACACTTCCTAATAGTGCCACTTGACATGGACTGATCATATTCAAACTGCCACAGTCTTCTCAACCCAAGTTATCCAATCAAGAAATATATCCCACAGAAGTGCCCTGCCACTTGAGAGTCAGTGAGTTCCTGATGTCATTAAGTAGGCAACCAAGAGTAGGCAACACAGGAGAAAATCCAGCAGCACATGATTTTCCTAGTTTTATTTTTTTATCAATTTAATTTTCAAGCATATGAGTAAATAACACACACACACACACACACACACAAACACATATGGCTTTAGAGCAAAGAGATCATCCAGTGCCTCATACAAAAAAGAAAAATAATTCCAAATTGCATAAATCTTATAAACCAATCTTGCTAGCAAAGTATCAACCAAGATACTTTGCTTTGTCAATGGTAACTCAGACTTTGAAGGTTCTGACAAATATACTTTTTTGAGGGAACTCTGTAAATTTACAGTTACAGAGTTGAATTTGAATTACTCCCATTAATTTGAGTCACATTTCAACTGGTTTCTAGAAATAATACCTTAACTTTCTACCACATCAGTGAAAGTCGTTGTATTAGTAGTTATCAAAAGAATTCTAGGATAAGGACCCATGCAAACTTGGGACCATAGGATGAAGCCCAGATTACAATTCCAATTATCAAATAAAAACATTCTAAATTTTTTTTTTGCTCCCAATGACCAATCAACTATGGCAGCTGAAGAGAGAATAATCATTTGAAATTCTATGATTGAAAAGAAAACATTACCTAAGACTAAAGCACAGCCTGGGTATTATTGTGAAACTTGCCTTTTCAAAACTTAAGAATTGATGCTGTCATAACTGTAAGTCCCCGTGTTGGTCCAAGAATAGATCCTGAGTTCTCTGTAGTTAAAGCAAGTCTTCTTCACAACAGAGCTATGCATCCAGCCATTCCAGCTAAGCTCTTGAGATAGGGCCTTTCTCTTAATCTGGAGATCACCATTTGGATAGGTTCAATGGGAACTGAGTTCCAGAGATCCTCCTCTCTTTTGTTCTCTATTGCAGAAGTTTTAGGCACAAGGCATTGTGCATGGGTTTGTTGTTTTGAGTTTTTATCTCGGTTCTGTGAACTCCATCTCAGGTCCAGTGTTTTCATGCCAAGCACTGAATCAGCCATTGCCCACTTCTCAATTCTCTTTCCCAGTAAGGAGCACAGCTTGTAAACATTTGCCCTCCAGGTTTCTAGAATCAAAAGTTATAGCTACATGCTAAACTTAGAATACAAACAAAGAAATTAAAAAGATTTAGCCTTTCATTGAGATACCTATTTTAAATTCTTTCAGTAATCTAAAAAAAAGAAAAAAAATATGAGAAATGGTCCCATCATATTGCAATGGGAGTCAGCATCTGGAATATTTCTCTCCTATGTCCCAAATCATCATCAGAGGAGAAACCCAAATATATGTGTGACAAGCCGATGTGTTTTGCTGGAGTTTGAAAATTAAATTGTCATTGTGCCAAGGATATACAGAGAATATTCATTACCAATGTATGTCAGTATATTTATGTTGCATTTGAATACATTCTTTGTGTAAATCCAAAGTAGTTATGTGGAAAGAACCAGAGATGAATTACATACTTATAAAGTGAGTTTTGAAAGTACATATTGAGGCACATCAATGAAATATATATATATATATATATATATTAGTTCTCATTCAGTTATACAAAAAAAATCATTTTCAATTATTATTGTTTTTTAATCAGGACAGGCATGCTAGTTCAGGAGGTAAGTTTCTTGCCATAGAGTTATAAAAATAATTTCAATTCCCAACATTCACTTATAAAAAGCAAGATAAAACTCCACAACACATGTGATTCTCTGTATAAATATGCATATATTTTCATTAATGGTATTACATAGGCTAGCAGTGCTCTTCCGAATCAAACAACATTAAAAATTACCAGATATAAGACGCTTACTTTTGAGTTGTTGGTCAGGACTGTCAAAAAGATGACTGACACAACCAGCTTACTCCTGTTGCCTTTGTTTTCCATCCATTATCCTTTGTAGGACTGGATTTGTAGAAAGATATTATGTAAATTTGGTTTTGTCATGGAATATCTTGGTTGCTCCATCGATGTTAATTGAGAGTTTTGCTGGATACAGTAACTGGGCTGGCATTTGTGTTCTCTTAGGGTCTGTATGACATCTGTCCAGGATCGTCTGGCTTTCATAGTCTTAGGTGAGTGAGAGGTCTGGTGTAATTCTTATAGGTCTGCCTTTATATGTCACTTGACATTTTTCCCTTGCTGCTTTTAATATTCTTTCTTTGTTTTGTGCATTTGGTGTTTTAACTATTATGTGACAGGAGAAATTTCTCTTCTGTTCCAATGTATTTGGAATTCTGTTGGCTTCTTGTGTGTTTGTGGGCATCTCTTTCTTTAGGTTAGAGAAGTTTTCTTCAATAATTTTGTCGAATATATTTACTGGCCCTTTAAGTTGGGAGTCTTCACTTTCTTCTAAACTTATTATTCTTAGGTTTGATCTTCTCATTGTGTCCTGGATTTCCTGGAGGTTAAGGCCTAGGAGCATTTTGTATTCTACATTATCTTTGACAGTTGTGTCAGTGTTTTCTGTGATATCTTCTGCCCCTGAGATTCTCTCTTCTATCTCTTGTATTCTGTTTGTGATGCTTGTATGTACGACTCCTTGTCTCTTCCTTAGGTTTTCTATATCCAGGGTTGTCTCCCTTTGTGCTTTCTTTATTGTTTCTATTTCCATTTTTAAATCCTGAACAGTTTTGTTCAATTCCTTCACCTGTTGTATTCTCCCATAATTTTTTTCCAGGGATTTTTGTGTTTCCTCTTTAAGGGCTTCTACTTGATTAGTTGTGTTTTCCTGCATTTCTTTAAGGGAGTTCTTTATGTCCTTCTTAAAGTCCTCCAGCATTATCAGAAAATGTGATTTTAAATCTAAATCTTGCTTTTCTCGTGTGTTTGGATATCCGGTATTTTCTTTGCTGGGAGAACTGGGCTCTGATGATGCCAAGTAGTCTTAGTTTCTGTTGCTTACGTTCCTGCACTTGCCTCTAGCTATTGGGTTGTCTCTGGTGTTTGCTTGTCTTGATGTTTCTGGGAGTGACTTGACCCTTGGCCTCTGTGTCAGCACTCCTGTAGAACTGTTTTCCTGTTTTCTTTCAGCCTTTCCTGAGAACAGGTGCTCTGATTTCAGGTGTGTAGGTGCACCTGGGGACTGTCTTCCAGTTTTAGGCGCTGGCGGAAGTCAGAAGGGTCCTGTCACTGATTGCTCCTAGGTCCTTGAACCCAAGGGGCACAGTTGGCACTAGGTGATTCCCTCTTGGGTCTGGACTGTGGGCAGAGGGTAGTCTCCTCTGGCTTCTCAGGAGTGTCCACACTTCTGAGGGTCCAGTTCTCTTCCACAAGGTGTGTGGGTTTAGGGAGCTGTTTGGCCGGTTCAGTTCTGTCCTGGGCACAGATGAGAACTGCAGGTACCGGCAGCTCACTGTTCCTATATCCCTGTGTCCAGAGGCATTGTGCAGTTTCCCCTTGGACCAGGGATGTAGGCAGAGGTGTGCAGAAGTGGCAGTCTGCGCTGCGGTCTCAGAATGTCTGCACTTCTGGGTGGTCAGCTCTCTTCCCCATGGGATTTGGGTGCAGGAAACTGTGGGGTGGTATCAGTTCACTGCTGGGCAGAGCCAGAAACAGGAAGTGCCCTGCCCCAGAGGACTTCTGCCTCTGTCTGTCCGGAATCCACCAGGCAGGTTACTTGGTAGCAGAAAAGTGGGTCGCACCTCTGCTCTCAGGTTTGTAGGCGCTCCTAGAAACTGTGTTTCAGCTCTAGGCACATGCAGGAATTAGAAGGGTCCTGCCCCTGATTGCTCCTAGGTCCTTGCACCCAGGGGGCACAGTTGGCACTAGGTGATTCCCTCTTGGGTTTGAACCCCTAAGTCCCTGTACTGAAGGCATCATGGATGTTAGAAACAGGGCCTAGGAAAGCTTCTTATGGAACTGGCCTGAATGCCCCATATCTATGTCATAGCTTTCACAGTAGCAGCAGGGACCATCCAAGATCCAAATTTCCAATGGAGAAAGGCAGCCAGCAGTCCTTTGCAGTTATGACTGCTAGAACAAAATTGTTAACCATCCAAGATCAATAAACCTAAAGAAAGAGTCATGGCATGCATACCATAGTAGCACTATAGCTTTCTAATTAGACTTAAAACCTGTTCAACAAAAGGGAGACTCTAACTGCTAACTATTCAGTGCTAGTGAAGTTGAGATAAGTAGAGGATCATTACAACCACTAATTTACTGAATTCAATATATTCCCTAATGTTGACATATGAATATTTGTCTTTATACTCCAAATAACTAGAGTCTTCAGTTCTTATAAAAGGAACTTCTCTTTGCAACATTGACCATACAAAAAACCAAAACCACTTGAAATAAAGACTTGTGAGCATACAAGTTGACACATCAACAAAACATTCTCAGGGAACATGTTAGTGGACGGGGTACAAAGATTGTTAGAGCCAGAGTATTAAGGGGTTTGCTATGAGATTCTGTCATGGAAGTATATGAGCCTATGATGGTGGGGAGTTTATTCTCATAAATCCTATCACACTTACAAAATAATAAAAACAACAAGATCATAGTTCCCTTCTTTAAGGTTATAAAAGTAGTAACAAGTGCAGAGAAGTGGAGGGATTCAGAATGGCATACAGGTGCTGAAGGAAGCTATTAAAGGTGCAGTTTCTGTGATTCATCATCTATACTCATATTCATTTTTCCTGATGAAGTTTCATTTGTATTATCCACTCCTGTTAACTCCTCAAATGAGATCCTATAAATAACTACAATAAACTACCTGTCTTACTAAGCTAGGCTTGGAGAAAACTATTTATTTGTTTTCTTGTCCTTACAATATCTGAACTGAATAGATGTTTGTTTACATGTCCCTCCCAATTTATGCATCATCACTATATTCACATTTGGTTAAATATTAAATTTATCATGATTTATAGTGCATCATAAATGTTATCATGCCTACCAAACAAATGTATTTTAAAGTGGAGAGAACAAACATGTAAATCATATATTTTATGTTCAATCCATTCGTTACATTTTTAAAGCAAGACTAAATGCAATGGAAATATAGTGCATTTAGACTTGTGGATATTGCAATGTTGATATTTTGGACCAGGAAAATACAGAGCAAACACTAGAGTTGGTCTGTCTTTTGATTTAGAGAACGGAGGTCAGCAGAGTGATTTGAAAACACAAGTGGTAGAGTCTAGAATTCTAAAAAAATATGTGTCTCTAAGACATAAATTATAAAGTTATAATACACACTCAGATTCAATTCTCTTTACGTTAGATATGAAGGGAAACTGATGAAGGACTATAAGCATTTCCATATCTGTGGATGGCTAAGGATGCTCATCGGGGAGAGGATTAAATCACTCTGTTGTTTTGTTTCCATTTATTGTATATGAAAATTAAAACACCAACATACATATTTATATCACTTACTCTAAAGCAGCGGTTCTCAACCTTCCCAATGCTACAACACCTTATATACATTCCCTCATGTTCTGAAAACTTCCATGAAAAAAAAATATTTTGTTGCTACTTCATAACTATAATTTTGCGACTCTTATGAATTATAATGTAAATATCTGATATGTGAGCGCTATGAAAGGCTCTTGATCTCCAAAGTGCTCTAAAGCCTTTAAAGTTTCTCTAAAATATAACATTTTTAGCCATTTTATTTTTTGACTTATCCACCTTATTCTTGCACTTTGCTCTCTTTCTTGTATTCAAACACCGCTTTCTAGTACTCAGGCACAATATTTGAGAACATTATTAAAATCACATTAAGTTATTTTGGTTTATCTGCAGATGAGCTTAAAAAGTGGATCATGCAGTTTTAATGCTCACATAAAGTAGAAGGGTAGTTTTTTGCTTTTGATTTTTTCTTTTTTGTTTTTAAGCTCACATGTGGCCCATCTTTAGTCTTCACTGAAGAACTGATGACAGAACTGCCTAAGCTATGTGGAGGTTCTATAATAGCAAAATTGAAACCTGAGTACTTTCTGAGCACTCCCAGTTACAGCAGGCTGACTGTAGCCCATAAGTAAGAGAATTTTCTATTTGTCCAATGGATATTTTTATGCAAGGCTTTTCACTTCTCAAATATTGTACACGTATTTTCTCAATCTCTCTGAAACACCTTAATAATATATGGAAATCTTGTCAGGAACAGAACTATTAGTAAATAAGAGGTAAAATGTGTAAAAAAAAATCCTTTGATGTAGTCTCTGATGTAGATCTCCATAGTTTTGTGGACGTTTACATACAACTTATTTGTGAGATGATTTCTAATACTCACCAATCCAAAGTGACATTGAGGGAATTAAACGACTGATTTCAAAAGTGACAAGAGGAAAGGGGGGGTGGATAAATAGCAATAAAGAGATAAGTAAAGCAAGAAAAAATGGATGAATCTTTAATTATTAATTTATTTCAGATAAAAGAGTAGTTTACATTTGAACACAAAATGCAGAATTTATTGAACAAACCAGATAAAATATAGGACAAAACAATCACACCAAAAGTATTTTAAACCAAGAAAATCTTGAAAATAAAATTCTCATTCAATACAAATTTGATCATATATAAAAATATTTATCACTCATAAAGGATTGATTCTAGGTATGCATGTCTAACTCAGAATTAGAAAATTATGCATTGTAATCGACTTATAAAGGAAAAAGTACAAAAATAATCTATAGCCTCTTCAACTCACTTAGATATGATATCTTTCAGTTCCTTAGGAACCAAAGGAAACAACCTTAGCTTATAAACAAACAAACAAACAAACAAAAACCTGGCATAAAAATTTATAGCTGTCATTGCATCAAAGGTAAAAAAAAAAAACGCTATCCATTTAAGACCATGCGTATAGCAAAATTCTCTCATGCTACTCTTATTTAAATCTCTACTAGAATTTTAGTAGAATCAATATGCAATAAGAAAGGGTGAAAAACACACCAGACCTAATCATGAAAAAGGAAATCATAACACTGTAATTACAGAGCTAATGTTTCCATAGAAACCAACAAAGCCATAAGGCTGTAAAAGAGAAAAAAAAAAATGGAAAGGGACTCTTTCAGAACTAAGAATTCAGCAAAGATACTGCAACAAGATTGAGGCAATTATAACCAAACAAACATTTATGTGTTAACAACTAATGCAAAACACAGTGGAATTTACAAGTGTTTCAAAGTCATTGAAGTACTTTGAAGCATGTTTGCTGAATGTTTACTAAGAAATTCTCAAAGCTATGATGTAGGACAATGTGTATAAATTTAGCTGGGTGTAGCATTACTTGTTTGGAAGGAATAGTGGTGTCCATATATGTATTGGCCCTTCCTGATATGATAGGCTAAGAAAAGTGATATTTTTATTAAATACTTATAAAATTATGTTTTGAAATCAGGATAGAATATCAAGTAATGCATTCTCACAGATATTCATTCAGGAAAAACTCTACCTCTACAAATTTAGAGTGCGGATGTCATTATTGCATGGCTTGATCCCTTGTCAGTGTTAGGTGATTTTTTTCTAGTTCTCATTCTATAAAAGTGATATTTATATGCAAATGAAAAGGATAGTCATTCTTAATGTTGATAATGTGCCAAATATGTTGATTTATGTTTATTCAGCAGACTTCAGTGAAGAGGACATACTCGGTAAGGAGAATGTGAACTTCACAAATGGAACTTGGGACAGGTATCTGTGGAAGAGAACATTGTCTGGTCAAAGGTTCAATTATTCCTCCCATTTCTTTAACCCAGCTTAGGCTGTGAATGTATAATACAATCATAAGAGTATTATAAGTTCAACCCCTAAATTACGTTAAATTCAGAAATATAAATAAATTCTCCTTAGATAATTTTTCTTCTTAAGCATACTAATTTGTAGATAAAAATATTGCATCTGTTTTACACAGGGGGTCAGTTTTTTCAATATTATTAAGTATTAGAATGTTTCGTAAGTTTTAGATGCTCCATCAACCTGTCTTAAGTTTCAGGTGTACTAGGTTTTATTTCTGTATTTTTTTCTTTTTTAAAGATTTTTATTAGATATATTTCTTTATTTACAGTTCAAATGTTATTCCCCTTCATGGTTTCCTGTCCATAAGCCCCCATTCCCTCCCCTCTGCCTCCTCCATACTGTATTTTTTTTCTAATTTCAATTTGATAACCTATTCATAAATCATTACTTTCTGTGTATTGTGATTTGCTAATGTTCATCAATGTTAGGCTGATTATATGATTATATGAGTTTCTCAGATTTTTTTGCTTACTTTCACATATGAATGAAAAGGTTCAAGAGTATTTCAAAGAAGTGAGTTTTCAGCAAAATTGCAAGTAACTTTAAATATAACTATTTTGGTTTGGTTGTTCTTATTTTCTATGCATGGATACCAATTTTCTAGTTCTCTGTATGAATATATTGTTTTTATTTTACTTTACTTGTGAAATTATAACATAATTTCTCTCCTCTGTTTCCTCCTTCTAAACCATTCCATATACTCTTCTTAACTGTCTTTTAAATTTATGACCTGTAAATTATTGCTCTATAATACATGTATATTTCTAAATCCCTGCATAGTCAGAGTAATGTCAGTTGTCTGTATGTCTTCAGGACTATGCATTATGTATTAGATAGTCATATTGTTTTCTCTCTCTCTCTTTTTCTCTCTCTCTCTCTCTCTACCTTCCTTCTGAAATTTTTAATTGAGATTTTTTTAAGATCGATTTTCCATTTTTTATTTTATCATATCTACATTTTTTCCTTGTTCAGCTCCCCCATGTCCCTCTCCCAACAGTCATGCTAGGGGTTCAGTTTAAGGACCCAGGTTTCCACTGGTGCAACTTCTGATATTTTTGAAGAGACACTGGCTCAAAGCAACTCCCTGTTCCTCTGGCTCTGACAATCTTTCTGTCCCATCTTCCATAATGCTTTTTGAAATAAGGTCAATGCGTAGTCGTGTTGCCTTTCTTAAAGTCTGTTTGCTGCACAATGCTCAACACAAGCCATTTTTCACTTCACAATAATCAGCATACCTAACGTTTCACTCAGACACTTCCATATTCATTTAGAAGAATATGTAAAGGTACTCAGTTTACCTTCAATTGTTCAGCCTCATTCAGGTTATTGCCACTTGCATAGAAGACAAGCATTAACACCTGAACCTAATTTTTCCCCTTCGATAGGAATTGTCAATTAATATCCTGATATATAAGTAAAAGACCTAAGGATAAGGCTTAATTAATTCGAATATTGATGATTAGCACTGTGAAGATTTTTATTTTCCTGAAGTAACTATCTCTGAGGCTTACTGTCTCAGTCTGCTAATGTAAGCCTATAACTGGAAGCTTCTGACTTCATAGAAAAAAAGAAACAAAAAAAATGAATTTTTAAATTGAGAGGAAAACACAAGAAATATAAACCAATCCTCATAGAAACACAAAATAAAAACTATAATATAATAGGAAAAGACCAGTAAGTCTAAAAAACAAATGAACAAACAAACAATCAAATCACTATGAGACAAAAAGTCTAAGTTCTGAGTTTAACTAACGAGGCTTCATTTCATGATTAAGGGCCTATTTCTTTTTCGAGATAGATTTGTTATGTTTTACTTAAAATGAGAAGAGGCATTTCCCCAAAATGAGAGAAATTAGCTTTAGATGAGGTCAAGAGGTAGATTTCATCTAAAGGAACTTCTCCACTCAGAAAACAAAGAAGACACTAAAGCTGTTGCTTGTCTAAGTGACAGGATGATGACAGAGCAGTCCCATCCAAATCATAGGAAAGCTCACTCTCCAAACCAAATACTGACAGGGTGGACAAAACTTTCTCAGCTTTAAGTTCTATGAGAAGTATATAATTATTTGTTGGGTTTTTATTTTGAGATTGCAATTCAACTACATTTTCTCATTCTCTTCTCGCCTTTGAACTGTCCATGTTCCCATTTTCAATCCCCTTCCAATTCATAACATAATTTTTACTGCTTTTTAATTGCATGCACACATGTATTTATGTATATTAAATCTATATTCTATATAGACTATATATATTTATATAAGATTATAATATATAGTATGAAATATATTATGCAATATAATATATAATAAATTATGTAATATTAGAATATATAATGTGCCAATATTATATATTGTATGCTTTATATAGTGTACATAATATATAATCTATTATATAATGTTTTTATTATATTTTATATATAAAATAACATATACATATCTCATATATTGTATATCATATATAATTTTATTTCATATATTATATATATCCTAATATAGCCTGATGACTACATATACTGTTTCTTATATATTTCCTGCTCTGTCTATTTTGTACTATACAACAAATTTAGGTGCGTTTATTTTCCCTGTGGAAGGTTACTTCTTCCACTCCCAGTTTTAATCACTTGGCTACAGTTCTTTTTCTAAGATAGAAGCATAATGAGCTCTTGTTCATGAAGTTTTGCATGATCACTGGTATCGTCCTAAAGCTCATACTTTAATATTCATGTTGATGTGACTTTATTCTTATGGCTTCTCATGTCACGTGCTATAAATTACAGTATGCTTCCTGATCCATTGGTTTTCACAGTCTTTATACTCCTTCTTTAAAATGTTCACTGAACCTTGCTTTTATTTTCATTTTTTTCAGTTGTTCCATGTATTGGATCCTGTATGGAAATTTATTGGGCAAATTTGACTGTGAGACAGAAATACAATTACCCCATGTAGAGTACCAATGAAGCCAAACAATCAATTTCACCAAGGTAACTTAGGGCTACATTTACCAGCATGGGTGATGCTCAAAAGGACACAGCCACAACCTAAGAGATTTCTGCCGAACTTATTGTCCAGTCCATTGTTCATTTTCCTTTACTAATTACAGTGGTTAGGGTTTGTTGTTGTTGTTTTGTTTTGTTTTGTTTTTGTTTTTGTTTTGTTTTGTTTTTAATAACTGTAATCAGGCCAGGGCCATCTCTGAAGTCAGAACTTCAATTGAGAAAATGGTCTGTAGATAATTCTGTGAGGACAGGTTCTCTTGATTAATGATTGAAATAGTCTAAGGTGGGCAGTTTCACCCTGGGAAATTGGTCCTGGGCTGTGTTCATTATTAGCCAGTATGTAGAGTGTCTCTGTTTTCTGCTTCTGTTCCTGTTTTCATTCTTTCTCTAGCTCCCTTCAGTGATGAAGGGTAATTTGAAGATGTGAGTAAAAAACTTTCCTTTTTTCTCATAGTTGATATCAAAAAATAGAAAATTAAAATAATACAGAAATTGATACCAGGATGACGAGGCATTGCTGTGATGGTCCAAGCTATGTTTTAGGAAGATTTCCCTGCTTTTGTAGTTATGGGTTGGAGAAGTCATTTAAAGTTCCAAGCTTAACTATTTCTTGTTAGAGCTTTTAAGATAGTGCTAAGGGCAGGGCAGTTGACGTCAACTTGAATCATGAAATTGGGAATGTCTTAATAATTCTATCAGGACATTTTGTGATATTTTAAATTAGGAATCTTACTTCTGGTCACGTGGAACAGAAGAAATCAGCTATGATTAAGAATAGACTAACAGAGCAGACATGGATTATTCTGGAGGTTATTTTCAAAGACAAAACAAAGAGGCTGTGATTCAGAGAAGGCCAAAGTGGCATTTTATGCAGGGGAAAAAAAACTTGGTGCTGTGTTAGAGTCTCCAATGTGGCATTGGTTTTGAAGGCATGGAGTGCTGTGGAGAACCGCAGACACTTGGCAGTGTAAGAGCCATTAGCGGTCACAGGTGAATATGCAGGTACAGGATTTAAAATGTGACAGGAAGAACCTGAGGCTTGGCATCTTGTGGTAATGTGGAAGCCTTAGAAGATGGATCAGGATGTCATTGGTGAGGGGTAGCCTGTGTAGACACTGGGACACTGGAAATGCCAGGACTGTGGGGGAATGACCAAGGACAGCAATGTGGATGCCAAGGAGCTGACATAAGTCTAGGAGATAAGCTAGCTAAACATGCTACAGATGGCAGAGACAGAGAAGTGGTGTTGTCCAGGTCCTGTGGATCCCAGGGGATTATTAGAGATTCCCAGATGTTCAGCCCTAAACTTTTTACACTATTGAAATTTTATAAGGAAGTATATGACCCATTTTCTTTGTCTGTTTGTTTTTAAGGAGACCATAGTTAAGCTACTCCATATATTTAAAGAAAGCTCATTCATTTCTTGACTTCATATTTATAATTTTTGACATCAGTTTTCTTTTCAGAGAATTTGACTTTGGAATGTTGAGAAAGCTTAAAGATTTTTATTTATTCCTTTTTATTTTATGTATATGTGTGTATTTTCTCCATGTATACCTCTGTGCCAATTGAGTACATTAATATAATAGAATTTTTAAAGTCTTGGGGAAATTTTAAGGTATATAGTGTTAAACGATACTGGGATACTGACATAAAATCTTAGGAGTGAATAATAAAGGGAATATTATGGTTTTATATTGGTGTATCTGTGTTTCAAAATAACAAGTGGTCAACTGTGTTTGTTAGTTTTTTGTCAACATGATGTGAAACAGTGTTATTTGAGAAGAAGGACCTTCAACTGAGCAAATTCATTTATGTGTTTGGCCCGGATAAGGATTTCTGAAACATTACCTTTCCTGATTATTGATATGGGAAGACACACCCCTGTAGACAGAGTCTTCTGAGGGCAGGAGGCACTGTGTTGTAGAAGAAAACATGCTGAGGAAGCCATGGGGAGCAACCTGTAAAGAGCCTTCCTCCACAGTTTCTATATCTGCCCCTACTTCATTTCTGTCTATGACTCCTTCAATGTAATTTTATAAAAACAAATGAACCTTTCCCTACCAAGGTATTTTTTAATCATGGTGTGTTGTTGTAAAATTATAAAAAATAAAAATGCTGTCGTTTTACCTGTTTTAGGTCCGGCACAACAATGCCCCAAGATATCTGCTAGATATCTTAAGTCTCAGTCAGCAAAGCCTCTAACCCGCTTTGTTCTATCCCGTATCACACTGATGAAGGCCTCTCTATGAGCCTGGCAACAATCTCTCTACCGATCCAGTTCCCAAGGCAGGTGTCCATGCCAGAAGCACACATCCCAATTCCACAGCAGCCCAGTGTCTCTAGCCACCATACACTTTCTTACACTTAAATTGCTACATGAAAGAACATACAACAAAATAACCTTTGATCCAATTGATAAGATATAATTGCCCATCTAAACATACAAAACCCTGTACACCCCTTAAGAACATTCACAACAACCTGTAAAGGTACAGCATGGACTCTTAATGTCAGCTTACATATTGCCTCTCGGCTACACTCTCTCTCCTCCTCTCTTCCATTCCTATCTCCTCTTCTTCCTTCAAACTTTTCTCCCACCCATCCTTCCTTCTCGTTCAATGACAGACCTCATTCTATCTTGTACCTGCCTCACCTGTGACACCATCCCACATTGGTGTTTAACACAGCAATAGACAGCAAGCTAAGATAGTAATTATTCATTGCTTATATAATCTTAGTGCATGAACTCATGAAGCGTGTAACTTTTTGAGCTTCCTAAAGACTGGAAGAATTATTGTGAGCTCTTTGAGTCTTGGGAGCCTCCTTATTCCATTTTATTGTGGGTCTTTCAGCTCTGAAATAACAGATGCATGACATAGCCTAAATAGTGGCAAGGTAGTTGCTGCAGGGACACTCCCTGACATTATTTTTTTTCTGTAAAATAAATTTTGCTTCTAGAATTGTTTCTTATTAAACCTAGAAACATCTACAGAATCAGATGCTTTTTTAAAATTTAATTTAGAAGATATTTATTTCATTAGGATACCTAAGAACATTTTCATTCAAGAATAAATATTAAAAAGTATAAAATTTTCCTATAACTGAATGAAAAAAGTTATATTAAACTGTCAGTTTTACTCCCATTTTTATGAAGTTATACTGTATTAGTAGCTAAATCTGATTATTTTGCTACTGATCTTTCCCAGGCTACTCACAATGGTTACAAATTCCATCTTATTTCTATTTATTCATTACTCTTTCTACTTGATATCCCCATTCTAACATCCATAAATTTAATTCATTTTCTTCACATTCTGTGATAACAAAACTCAGTTTTATCCATTAAATAAAATACCGCAGAGCCTGAAAAAAGCTCTGAGAGATCATTTGATCTCATTGGTGATGTCACTGTTTGCCTTGTAGATCTCAGAGCTTAGGGATTTGTTTAATTTCATATCAAGAGTTAATGATTTTAATTGCTCTCCGACATGTGTTCTGAAAGTTGATTTAAATTGAATTTCTTGTAACACTGAAATGGATGGACCTTTCTACTCTGTAATGTCTGGGTTAAGCAAAGCAATATGCTCAGGGCTGTGAACTTTCTGTAGATATATTGCTGGGGGCTGAAATCATGCTTAGCCTCCATGGCCTTCTTGGCTTCAATATATACAATGTCTGCTTTTTTGAAAGTTGGCAGGAGATTAAGGGCTACAAAATATTCTTAATATTTGTGGGAACTTTCACTTGTTTTCTTTAAATTTTGAACACATCAACAGACAAAAACAATTTAAAATATGAATTAAAAAATTTGTTGAAGGTTTGTCCATGATCTGGGCCTGTAGCTGGAATGGATTTGGTTGAAAGCAGGGTCATTAATGGAAAGCAAATTCAGCTAGAGATGAATGTTACACTGAATAAGTTCAAGGAGAGCATGATGAGGGAGCTTCCACACCCAATTTTAAGAGAGTGGTTGGATTTCTGTGTGCACAATACTCATTTCTAATATTGGGTTTGGCTTTTAAAAATATAAAAAAGTAGGGAGTAAAAATATTAATTCTGGGGGTTGTGGACTTAGCTCAGTGGTAGAGCGCTTGCCTAGCAAGCGCAAGGCCCTGGGTTCGGTCCCCAGCTCCGAAAAAAAGAAAAAAAATATTAATTCTGTTTAGAATTGGATCATAAACATATAATTCTCAACAATCTCTCATTGCTATGGCAAAGAATTTTAACTTTAAAATATAATTTTAAATGCATTTTGAGGAATGGCATAATATTACCTGTTGGTTTTTCTATTCAGGGTGAATTAAAATTGGATAATCACATTTTTACTTAGAATCATGCAATGACGCAAAGACATTAGAAGCCACCAATGAATTTAGCTTGCAAAGATTCATCAAGATAGGCCCATTTTGGGCTGGAGAGATGGCTCAGCGGTTAAGAGCAGTGACTGCTCTTCCAGAGGTCCTGAGTTCAGTTCCCAGCAACCCCATGGTGGCTCACAACCATCTGTCATGGGATCTGATGCCCTCTTCTGGTGTGTCTGAAGCAGTGACAGTGTAGTCATATACATGACATAAGCAAATAAATAAATCTTTTTAAAAAAAGATAGGCACATTTCTTAATTTGAAATAACTGGTTCAGTACCACCTTTCCAAAGAGATTAATATTAAGATTTATGTAGCAAGTAGCAACAGTAGCCTTTATTTTATATTACCTATCTAAATGTATAGAAATATAAATGAAAAACTATGAATTTAATTTAGTCCAGTGAATATAATAAAAACAAGTATAGGAATCTAAATAAATTTAGAAGGAGCACTTTACTGAGGTGTTTAATAACAAAATATCCAGTAGTGATGTGAGAGGGAGCAATTAAGTCACTATAAACAACATACTTATTAATAAATGGAAAAGTTTTAAATATGCCTCATTCTACCATCTTCTTTTGACTCAAGATTCCATAAGTAGTTGGCTGAGAACTCTCAATTCCATGGAGGATTTTACTCTATGAGTCTGTTTTCTCACAATTATGGCTTTTAACTTTCATAAGATCAATCACTCCTCAGAGTCTGCATATAGCAAGATAAACCATTCATATGGCCTTGGTATCACTTTATTTGAAGCAAACATTTGTGTTCAAGAGTCAACTCCCTGTTGGAGAATGCAGAGGAAAATAGTCATGATAGCCTTAACTCTTTTGCCATGTAGTAGTAATGGCTAGGGAGATTTCATTCTATTTTCTTTGAACCCTTTTGCATGCAGGTACTGTTTCCTATCAAAATGATGATCCTATTAAAAGTGTTCACACAATTTCTTAAGCAGCTACTAAAATCTCTCTTAAGCTTACCTGATCCACGCTCTAACACAGGCATCTGAGAGACCCAGGCACAGTAGTTTCCCTACATCCTCTGTGCATAGGTGATCATGCCAAGTACTTTTTGAGATTGAGTAATTCCACTTATGAAAAATATACATGGATGAGTATTATTTCATCTATATCGGTGTGCATATCATCAGGAAAATGCAAGCTTACCTTCTGATTTCTCTGGGATTTGCATCAATGGAAAAGTCTTGTGTCTTCTTTGGAATGCTCCTCTTTTTATTAATTCTTTAGGTTATAAAATGAGGTGTACAAGTAAGTGTATGTGTCCCTGTATGTGTGCATATATGTACACATGTATGTGATATATATGTGTATGGATATGGTTTACAGGCTGTGGTCCAGTCCTGAATTATGAAAGGGTTAGTATTATGATTACAAAATTTTCAAATGTGCAACTATTCATACTATCAAAGGCACGATGATTCATTTTAAAATATTTTGTCATTTTGTAGCATATATGAAAACATTATATTTTCCTTCCCCTCAGTTCATCTCCCTGAGTATTCTGTACATCCTTGATTGAAATATTCAGGTTGTTTCTTGCGTGCATCCATGGTGTGTGTGTGTGTGTGTGTGTGTGTGTGTGTGTGTGTGTGTGTGTGTGTGTGTGTGTTTGTATTCAAGTGTATGAATGTACCTCTAGTAAACACAAAAGGCTAGCACAATACCTGGACACAGACTTAAAATGAACTATAAGCTATTGGATTTCAGTTCTAAAAGCCAAAGTCTGGTCTCCTAGAAAATCAGTGAGGGCCATGTCTTCAATCCCTACAATATTCGAAAATAGAACTCAAAAATTTTAAATCAAAGAATATAATTTTTTTATTAATATGATTGGCCACTACATTTATATTTCACAATGTTTTCTAGTTAACATTCATTTGATTCATCCCATTCACTTACAAGCAAATTTATCTGAACTGGGCAAATATTAAGTCTGCTGGGAAAGCCAGCTCTCATTCTCTCTTAAGGTAGTCGAGGAGAAAGATTGTCAGTGGGGCAAAACTTGGTCTCATGAGAGATTAGTTGTTGCTTTATGTAATAACAAATACCTATTTTGTATTTCAGTTACTCTGAGGCCAAAAGCTGCAGGCCTCTGGGCCTATTGAAATTACTGTTAACAATGTGAGTAGGGTAGGGATTAAGTAAAGGATTTAGTGTCCATACTCCATTCTCTGGTCAGGAAGCCAGGAACATCATACTAACTTGGCTGGTTAACCTTATGTAAACCAGAAAAGAAAGGTGAAGTCACTCACACAAAAAATATATACATACCAGTAGAAAATGTGTATATAACCTTTTATTTACAGCTTTTTAGCTTTTTATAGCTTTTAGACATACAATCACACACAGACACTCTGGCCAGTTCCAGCCATCTGTCTCATCAGCTCCACAAGTATTCATTCATGTTTGCAAACATACACATATGCCTTCATAGTACATATAAGCAAACAGACATACAGACATATACATTTGCATGTACGTACATATGTGCATATGTATGTACGTATGTATGTATTTGTGGATGAATGGTGAAGTGCCCCTGCCCCCATCCACCAAGGCACCAACCTGATTTCTGTTCTTTGACCTTCTAATATATTCTTACACACATGTTCTTGGAAAATTATCTCAGAAATAAAATGTTACATAAAATGGGAGATACAGAAGAATATTAACTTTTAATTTTTATTATGTATTTCTTTACTTACATTTCAAAGGTTATTCCCCTTCCCTGTTTCCTGTCCATAAGCCCCCTTTCCCTCCACTCCTCCCCCATCCTTTTATTAAGTTGAAAGAAGTGTTTCATTCTATATGCTCATTATAAGGTCAAAGCAACAGTTTTTACACGTTTTTTTTTCTTACTATAGTACATACCTGTGGCTTTATCCTTTGACTTAAGTGTTTTTCCTTGAATACAAATTTGACCCAAGTCTAATTCGCCTTTTAATACAATCATGAAGGCTCATTATAACTTTTATTATGCAGCCTTTACTTATTATTATGAGGAGTTAGCACACTCTATTCTTGATTCTAAGTTTTTTTTTTTACATTTTTTTACCAATGAAACTAAAACTACCTCTAAAAGGTTTCTTCCTAAAATTATTTGAATCAAGTCAGGAATTCTATAGAATCATTAATTCATCTAAACAACATTAGTTCATGAAGTTTATCTTTATCTGTTCTACAGGAAATCTGATAAATAAGATTAGTTAATTCACACAGAAAATTATATTAATTTAATAATTATAAGAAACGCATAAGAGCTGGAAGAAGCAATGTTGAAATATAGTCTCTTTTGTACCTTACCTCACAGAGTTCACCCATCACAGACCATGCAAAAATGGTGAGTCACCTCAGGAAAGGCCACCAGCTAGCCTTAGCCTAACTTAAATGGCTTCTGATATAAGCCAATTTGCATAATATTTTAAATATTCATATTAATTTCTACTAAGACAGGAATTTCAGGAATTTGACCAGCTCTTTAACCTTGACGCTTTGGATATTGGTTGTTCTCAGAACTGCTGCTTTGTATATGATAGAAATTTATGCCTCGTTTCTGCCTCTACTTCCTACATGGTGCATTAAACATTTTTCTCAGTTTTATCAATTTTTAAAATGTATTCAAACTACAATAATTGTTCATTGGAAAAAAAAACATGCCTCTTCCAGTTAATATTTACTGGGCTAGTGCTCTCAAAAAAGTTGGATTCTGAGCAATGATGTTTCTTTTGAAAATTTTGAGACTTGAATAAGTAATATAAAATAATTTTCAAAATAAAAATAGATAATTCAGATTCAAATATCAGGAATTTCCCTTTTTTGTTCTTTTTTTTTTTTTTTTTTTCGAGCTGGGGAAACCCAGGGCCTTGCGCCTTCCTAGGTAAGCCTTTTGATAAATCCCCAGCCCTCCCTTTTTTTAAAAAGCAGAATTTTGATCCATGAAACAGTTTGTATATTTACAAGCTATAGTAACAATGATTTTCTACAATTGATTTTTAAAAATGACATATTGCTTTTCATGCTGGACTGCATCCATGACAATGTGAGTCCTGATAGAGAATGAAAGCTTGTGGATTTAGCATTGTTTGTCCTCTCCATCTGCTGTGAGAAGTGCTCTTACCCTATTCCATATCAGCTTCATGTCACTTTCCTGTCACAGAAACAAGTTTAAAATATAAATTATAAGAAAGACCGACAATTTTGTCTGGACTAATATTCCTGAGCATACAGGGTAAAAATAGTCATGTAAAAAATTGTACATTTTTTATTTTTATCTCTGTAAGAAAGTCCAACAGATAGAGACCATTATAGAAAACCAAAACCAATGAAAATGCAGAATGGTGGAGCCAGGTCCCAGTGGATACATTTACAAAACACTCCTAAGCTTAAAGTTCAGGAAACATTGGAGAAAAGGAAGTGCTGGAAGACTAGAAGACACAGATGATCAGAAAGTTTGTCACATGATAGTACCTTCTGGGAACATCATTAGTTATAGCCCTAAAGTCACACCAACATGTGAACCCAAATATCTACTAAGGAAGGGTGATACCTATGATTCTCCAAAACAGAAAGAGAAAATTCCATGACATCTCAAACCTACACAAAGAAATGTAGGCAACTGAGGATATCTGGGAACAATAGAAGTGGTCCTTCCTAGGGACGAGCAGACCAATTTATTGTTCAGTGCCCAATAGTCAGCCCTAAATTAATATTTAATTTAAAATGAAGCCATTATTTAAAGGAGAGGGTAAGCTTATATGGAAAGGTCTGAAGGGAGGACAGACAAGGTAGAAGTTTAATTAAAATTTAATGTCAAAAAATAAACAGACAAAACCATTTAATAAACAAACCAAAGAAGGAAGACTTGAGTTCTGATGTCCAGAATCACATACAAAGTCTTTTCTCTTTTGCCTGTCAACCTGTACCAACACCCTAATGCTAGAGAGCACAGAGAGAGACAGTTTTCTAATGACTATTGTCCTGATGGGTTAGATTAATTGACAAGCTTCTGGTGCAGAAAAGGATGCTGACAAGGTCTCAAAGGTAATTTTGAAGAATTAAATTAGGATGACACCTGATATTAACCTATGGTCTCCACAAGTCACAAATGTACATGTACCCTCACACACACACACATCACACAAATTTTGTCAATCATATTCATCATGAATTCTTGAGACAAACACAAGAATATAGGGGATGGAGGAAATGGTGATGATAGAAACATATGGATGTCTACCAGCAAATTATTAGACCTAAAATGTCTTTGGCATGGAAAAAGGAAAAATTCATGATTCCCCATTCTTCCCTGATTACACACACACACACACACACACACACACACACACACACGCATATATATATATATACATATATATAAATATATATATGATTGTTGTTGATCAAGAGAAAAACATTTGGTGCCTGTGCTCCTTTGAACAATCTTTCTTTAATTACAAAGAAACGAAAAACAAAAGTACAAATATAACTAACTTGAAGAGGAACCTGGTTATAAGCAGGAGTAGAGGGTGATGGGAGGGGAGGATAGAGGGTGAATGTGAAATAAATTATAAAAAATGTAGTAATGAAACACATTATTATATCTAATGAAAGTGAAATGGAACAGTGCAAATGTAACAAATAAAATGGAATCAAAATTAAAACTGAAAAACATAAGCCATTACTCACTTTGCTAACTTCTACACATCATAAGTTTCATTTATTTTTACTCATATGAAGATGACCATGCTTTTTTAAAATTGTATTTTCAAAACTTGATGAGATTTCCTTTCAATGTATTTTAATCATATTCACCTGTACTTACTTGCCTGTCTAATACCTCTGAGATCCCTATCCCATGAAGCATCCTTATCTTTTTAAATATTTTCTGAGAAATGAAACATCCATTTAAGTGTATCTTGCCCATAAACCTGAGTGTGGGGTGATCCACAGCATGGCCAAACTACAAAGGACCATGCCCCTAGAAAAACTGACTTTGATTCCCAAGAGTAGCTGTCCGCTGTCAATAGTTCCTCAGTTAGGCATAGGGGTAAGTGAGCCCCTCTATGGTACATACTGACAGGCTACATGTTGATTTGTAGTGATTATTTCTTGATGAATAATGACAATTATAACTGCATTAACATACAAATCTCAGAAGGGCTGGAGAGATTTCTCAGTGGTGAAGATCGCATACTGCTCTTGCAAAGAACCTATGCATCTGACCAAGCATTCTATTTGGATACTTTACAACAACCTGAAACTCTGAATTCAGGTACAGGATATTATTTTTCATATTCTGTGGACACCTGCATATAACCTCACACATGCATATCCAAATGGAAAAAATAAATTAATGTAATTTTAAACGACAAAAAGCAGTAATTTTGATTGCACAAGAATTTGCTTAGTGATACTCAAAAAAAAAAATCACTGATCCAAGTCAGTATAGAAATATCTATATATCATTGTGAATTTGATAACAACCTACAAAGCCATGCTACCTCCTAGATGTCCTAAAGGGATATTTCTGAGAGCTCAGTAATTTACACAAGAAGCTACTGCTTCTTGCCTTCTGATTGTGGGTGAAGTTGCAGGAATACCTGCTTCCTTTGGGTTATGGTACCCTGTGGTGATTTTCCCTTGGAAATAAATGACAGCCTTCAGGTAACTGGCCTTCTCTAGCCTGTGAAGCCTCTAAGTTCCATGTCACTACATTTTATAGTATTACTTAAACAGAGTATGACTAAATTGGACTTGGTTCATGTTCAATAGTTATATAACAGTAAGGTATTGGGTATAGAACAAATTGAAATTTTTTTAAACATTTCAAGGTTCATAAATATGGACTCTGAATGAATGAAACAGAAACATGATTTAGAATTTAAGGATATATAATTTAGGAAAATTAAATGAAATGGAAAGCTGAAGCAATATATTATGGAATATGTAGATAGATCTGAATTTCAATAGTATACACCGATAATGATAACATGTATGAAACCTCACCCTGTCTGTGTAGCTTTTTCTGTTTGATAGGTGTTAGAAGAAGGAAAGTTGGCTTGCTTTAATGGATAATGCATTACAGATTAAGCACACTCTAAGGCAAGTCCCACTCCCAGAATCAGTTGTGTTACCTAGATAGTATGTCATAGTTAAATTACTGTGAGGGTGGAGAGGTTATATATGTAAGGAGTTGGATACTGTGGTTATGTGGTCAAAATTTTATATTCAAATCTCAAAAAATAATAAAAATGTTACAAAAATAATTTCATGAATGCTATGGGACTGTATGAATATTTTAATAAAAGAAAATTTTACTCCATAATAGTTTTATATATTTTCCATAATTTGTTTGTTTCATACAAGTGCAACACCAGTTTTGTGTTAATATTTATTTATATATATTCATTATGAAATGTTAATTGCTCCTTTAACTTGTACTTAAAACTTTAGTTGTTCCAAATGAGTTTCTTGAGAACATCTTCCTAATTCCTTTTGTTTCATTTTAGAAGTGTAGATGTTATTGAAACACATTGTTTGTTGTTATTTGAAATTTCAACAGGGATGTTTGCTTGTCATTTCTGGAACTTCATATTTCCTTGGTGCCTCCAGATAGTTTTAAATTTTTAAATTTTATTGTTCCATGCTGTTTTATTGTACTGTTTAGTAGAGATTGTAATTGAGTGCAAAAATAGCTAAAATGTAAGCTTTAAAGTTACAATGTTATTACTGAACTTCTAGTGGCAAGCTGAATTCCAATGCCCTGATGTAATAAGAAACTGAACTGTGAATGGTTGTCAATATACTCCATCTTATCGAAACAAACATTGCAGAGATTCCACTGATATTTTGAAAAATTGGAATAATGACATAATGTGTACTATCAGTGCTGCATATGCATGTATATATGATTTTAAAATTTTATATTGAACAAAGTAATATGTGTATAATATGAAGCATAATGGATTACTAAATATATAAAATACATTTTTATCCTGTTACTGTGTCCCTTTGTAATGATATACTATCTTATCATGAATTTCACATATCCCAATTTCTTAAATGTTTCAATGATATTTACTTTTGGCAGAATCTCACTGTGTATATATACTGGGTATAATTGTGTATACATACTGGTTTAGCTCCCAAATGTGGGGACTAGCACCCTGAGCAACCCCACAGAATAGAACATGATAGGCTTTCTCTTCTCGGAATATGCCAGTAATATCTAGTTCTCCTTGCATTTCCTTGATGCATCTTCTGTTTCTCTGTACCTATTCCCTTGCATGAAAAGTAAATATTATTAATTGATATTTGCTAAATAATAGCATGTTGGGTACAGATAGGACACATTGACATTTCCTTTATCAATAATTCTTTTCTTTTTTATGAATAGTTTATTTTCTTCCATAATAGAGCCTAACTATAGCTTTTCTTCTTCTATTCTACTCGGTTGCTCCTCAAGTTTCCTACCATTAATACCCACCCCTATATGGCTATCAAGAGAAAACAAACATTCTTCTAATGGATAATGATATATCAAAGTATAATGAAATATAATAAGATAAAATAAAACTAAAGCATCAGAATAGGCCAGAAAAACAAAATGAAGGAGAAGAACCCAAGAGAATAAACAAGAAACAGAGACACCTTTATTCAAACACTCAGGAATTCAATGGGAAAAATAAAACAAAACATTAAATTCATAAAGATATGAAATTATATTAGAATTTATAATATACATGGAAAATACATTTAATGTAATATATATTAATTATACTATATTAAAATATTTTAGGGTAACATATCACTATATAAAAATAATATAATATATAATTTTATTTTATATATAATATGATATATAGATACCCTAAATTTCATTTTCATATATTTATAGCTTCTGATATATATATAGCAAAGGACAAAATAAGTTTATAAAGCAAATACATTAAAAAAAAGGAGAACTCTGACTTTATTTAATAACAGGAGAAAACAATTTTGAGATGCATTTAATATACTTGGTAAGAGCTTCCATTTTATACTTGTGATTTGAATAAGACTCACATCAATAGGATCATATATTTCAATGCTTAATTCCCAGTTGAGAAACATTCTGAGAAGAATTAGGAGGTATGGCTTTTTTGGAGTAGATGTGGCTTTGTTGGAGAAACTGTATCTCTGGGGATAAGCATTGGGATTACAAAAGCCCAAGAATGGTCCAGTGGTTCTCTACTTGCTTCCAATGAATAAAGATATGGATTTTTTAGACAATTTCACTGCTGTACCTGCCAAGAAATTTCCTCAGCCTCCACGTGACCAAACCTTTGCAATAGCAGTAATGTTTCCAATTTTATCCTTCTATATGTTTTCCTCGTATTATCTCATCTCTCGACATTCCTTTCTAAATAACTTATCACTTTCTGCATAATAACAATATCCCTAACTTATAGTTCCCTAAGAAATGTGTTTTCTTCCCTTTTATTTCTCCTTGTATATTAAGCTGTACAATTTACAAGCCAAAACATTTAGAATAGAAGAATAACAAGTGAGTTAAAACAGAAATTCTCTACTTTTTGATGAGCAAAATAAATGATCTATAGATACTTGCTAGAGAATGAGAAAAGATATTAGCATCTTGAAAAATATCATATCTATAAACCAACATGGGATTCTACTCCAAGCATAAATAAGGTGGGTATTGAGGAAGGCATAGATAGGAAGGCATTATAAGAAAGTATTAAACTTTATGCATTTAGAAGACCCAATCAATAAATAATTTGTGTCTTTTCCTTTGACTCCTACCTCATTATTTCTCTTCTCATTAACTCACCAAGATGAAAGAAATTTGTAGAGCTCTAAAATCACCACATTTAAAAGAGAAGTGGATTAAAATAAAAATGTCATGATATAATATATGGATATTGATTATATCAAGTTATTTTTAAGATCAATAAGACTATGCTATAACTATATCATAGAATGCTATTTCATTACACAATTTAATTTAATCTTACTTTTCTTGGATCCCTTTTACAGTCCAGTCTTCATCCAACTCTTAGTCTGCCACTGCTCCCCTGAAAGCTCTCCATCCCATACCTCCTCCTGTCTCTAAGAGGATGTCTCCATCCCCAAACCCCACCTTACCAGACCTCTTTAACCTGTGGTTAAAATGTGTATTGTAATAAATGACCTACCATTTTAAAGTTCTAGACATTTTATTTCTCATCTATGCCTTAATAAGCATGATGAAAACTGATTTCTTCCTAGGATAACTTTGGATAGATTAATGGATTAGGTATATGATCAAACTGCAAAACCGGTAGAACACTGTGGTAGAGACAACAGGAGGATTTGGTAGAGATGGTGGCTAGAGGATTTGACAAATATGAGAATGAAAAAGTCATATGGAAAGCATATAACAGAGTACAGAAAATTGTGGAATAAATTAGTTTAAGAGTTTTGTTTTCTCAAAAGAAAACAATTATGTTATTGACATTGTTCACAGGTACTCACAATTCTTAAATTCTGGATAATGGTTTAAAGAGTTTGTTTGATTCTGTTCAATTACTCTTCTCTTCTGCAGAGGTGGTACTTAATTGGTAGGCAGAGATTAAGTGGCTTTAATTGTGAAAGTCAAATTGGTATGTTGGAAAAGGAAGCTGAATACTGACTCCAATTTTTCTTTCTTTCTTTTTTTTAAAAACATTAGATAATTATTTTCGTTTCTTCTATTAAGTCTATCCTGCAAGTTGTTGATTGGTAGCTCAATGCAAATCAATAGTGGAAACACTTTTACTTGTTTTCATAAACAAATGCTCCTTAAACACAGGAGAGGTGTTCAGCTATATTAAATATAGCAGCTTTTCTTCACCTTTTCCTTACTCAGTTGTCTCAGGAGAGTTGGCTTGAATCATTTAAATCTCTATTGTAACACCTCCTGGCCCCTTCATTTCTTAGTTAAATCAACACAATAGTGTGCTTTTTAATGTTTCAAACGACAACAAGAAAAAAAAAAACTCTTCGTGAAATAGCTAAGCAAACATACAAGGTATCATTAATACTGTGCCATTTGCAGTAAGAAATAAAGGACTATTAGGAGATAGAAAGACCAATTTACAAATTCATTTGGAATAACAAAAAACCCAGGATAGCAAAAACTATTTTCAACAATAAAAGAAATTCTAGGGGAATCATTATTCCTGATCTCAAGCTGTATTAAAGAGCAATAGTGCTTAAAAACTGCATGGTATTGGTACAGACACAGGCAGGTCGATCAATGGAATAGCATTGAAGACCCAGAAATGAACCCACATACCTATGGTCACTTAATTTTTAAAAAAGGAGCTAAAACCTTTCAGTAGAAAAACGACAGCATTTTCAAAAAATAGTGCTAGTTCACCTGGAGGTTAGAATGTAGAAGAATGCAAATTGACCCATTCTTATCTCCTTGTACAAACCTCCAGTCCAAGGCGATCAAGGACCTCCACATAAAACCTGATACACTGAAATTAGTAGGAGAGAAAGTGGGGAAGAACCTCGAAAGCATAGGCACAGGGGAATATTTCCTGAACAGAACACCAATGGCTCATGCTCTAAGATTAGCAATAGACTAATAACACCTCATAAAATTGCAAACCATTTGAAAGACAAAGGACACTGTCAATAGGACAAAACAGCAATGAACAGATTGGGAAGAGATCTTTACCAAACCTATATCTGAAAGAGGGCTAATATGCAATAGATACAAAGAACTCCAGAAGTTAGACACCAGAGAGTCAAATAACCTTATTAAAAATGAGGTACAGAGCTAAACAAAGAGTTATCAACTGAGGAATACTGAATAGCTGAGAAACACCTAAAGAAATGGTCAACATCATTAGTCATCAAGGAAAAGCAAATCAAAACTACCCTGAGATTCTACCTCACACCAGTCAGAATGGCTAAGATGAAAAATTCAGGTGACAGCAGATGCTGGCAAGGATGTGGAAAAAGAGAACATTCCTCCATTGTTGGTAGAATTGCAAGCTAGGACAACCACTCGGAAAATCAGTTTGTTGGTTCCTCAGAAAATTGGACATAATACTACTACCTGAGGACCCAACTATACCACTCTTGGACATATACTCAAAAGATACTCCAACATATAAGAAGGACACATGCTCCACTATGTTCATAGCAGCCTTATTTATAATAGCCAGAAGCTGTAAAGAACCCAGATGTCCTTCAACAGAGGAATGGATACAGAAAATGTGGTGCATCTACACAATGGGGCACTACTCAGCTATTAAAAGCAATGGCTTCATGGAATTTTTAGGTAAATGGATGGAATTAGAAAATATTATCCTAAGTGAGGTAATCTAGTCACAGAACAACACTCACTGATAAGAGGATTTTAGCCCAAAAGCTCTGAATACAGTATTCGAGATACAATTCAAAGAACATATGAAGCCCAGGAAGAAGTAAGACCAAAGTGTGGATATTTCATTTCTTAAAAGGGGTAAAATATCATCAAGGGAGGAAATACATAGACAGTGTTTGGAGCAGAGCCTAAAGGAACAGCCATCCAGAGACTGCCTTACCTGGCGATCCATCCCATATACAGACACCAAACCCAAACACTATTGTAGATGCCAAGAAATGCTTGTTGACAAGAGCCTGAAATAGCTGTCTCCTGAGAGGCTCTACCAGAGTCTGGCAAATACAGAGGCAGATGCTCATAGCCAACCATTGGGCTGAGCACAGGTTTCCCAATGGAAGAGTTAGAGAAAAGACTGAAGGAACTGAAGAGGGTCTGCAAACCATAGGAACAACAGCAATGTCAAATAAGCCAAATGCTCCAGAACTCCCAGGACTAAACCACCAACTAAAAAGTACACATAGAGGGGTCCACGGCTCCGGCTGCATATGTAGCAGAGGATGGCCTTGTCTGGCATCAATGGTGACAGAGGCCTTTGATCCTTTGAAGGCTAGATGTTCCAGTGTAGGGAAATGCCAGTGCAGGGAGAAGGGAGTAGATGGGTGGGTTGGGGAGCACCCTTATAGAAGCAGGGCAAAGGAGAATGGAATATTGGTTTCCAGAATCTGGGAAACAAGGGAACGGGATAACATTTGAAATGTAAATAAATAAAACATCTAATAAAAAAAGAAGTTTCTAAAAGCTATACAAGCGAGCTCAAGGAATGTTTAGCTATAATAAAAGACATCTTGACACACGTGCATTAGCTTAGAGAGTGTTGTATGAGACAAAGAGATGGCTCAGGTGTTTAACTATTTGTCATCCAGAAACACATATACTAGATTGATGTGGTATCCTGTTTATAAATACAGCACGAGAAGACAGAAAGGGAAGCAACAGCAACTCGAGTGTCAGTACTAGCCATATTCATAAACTCTGAGATTTAAGTGAGAGACTCTATCTCATATAATTAAGGAATGTTCCCAGTCTCAGATACATTTACAAAACTACCTACAAACATATATCCAAATGCTTATAAAATCATGCATACATATGTATGAAAATTGTAAAAAGAAAAAAGCTGTTAAATCAATAATTACATATTACTTCAATATTTGTAAACTCTGTTATTCCCTGATTATAGGACTCAGATGTTTTAGTTTCTCAGACACACACACACAATTATAAATGTCTGTATAACATACATTTCATATTAGTATTTATTATGTAAGCTCTTATAGATTATAATTTTATAGTTATTACATATAATTATTTACTATATGTAGATATGAAACAGAGAAGAAAATATATTATAAAATTTAAAAACTTTAAATGTTTATGAAATATAACACACATATATATGTATATATATGTATAAAAATAATATGTACATATTATTTTTGATATTTTAAATGTATCATGATTCATTCATTCAGTTTGAATAAGTTGGTATAAAATTTCAACAAAATTTTGTTTATGGATATATTTTTGAAGATTAAGTAACCATAACTTTTATTAATAACTAGAAGAAAGTTAACAAAATAATGAATTTTTTTACTTTATATTCATTTTCAGTTATTTGAAGCTATTAGAAAATTTAAACAGTAATTTCAAGAATACTACAGACCATTAATAACAAAGAAGAGGCATACAGATTTTTTTCATTAAAAGTATATAGAAAAAACATTAAGTAACTTAAAGAAGTACCAAACTCTTTTTAACACATAAGATGGTTATCTGAGCTCATGGGAATCTTTTTCTTTTCTTCTTCTTCTTCTTCTTCTTCTTCTTCTTCTTCTTCTTCTTTCTTCTTCTTCTTCTTCTTCTTCTTCTTCTTCTTCTTCTTCTTCTTCCCTCTTCCTCCCTTCTCCTTCTCCTTCTTCATCATTATCATTATCATCATCAACAACAACATCATCACCTGAATAATATAATGTTGAGATTTGATCATTTGCTTTATATTGTAATGCTAAATACTAGTCAGCAAGTCTTATTTTCCTCCTGGGACAAGAGAATCCACACATACAATGTGACCTTGCTGTTTAATTTGAAACATTGGTTAAGTAACTATGCTAACAGCCAATTGCTGGGTAGAAAAGACTTAGGAGATTGGGGATGCCTAACCATGGGCTCTAAAGAGAAAAATGAAGATGTCATGAAAGCTTGGCCATGAAGTTTGGCCAATTGAAGTTAAAAGCAGCCAAGAAGGATGGATCATGGCAAATTAAACCTCAGAGTTATTGATGGGAAAATAGATACTAATAGCTTAGAGGGTAGATATTTGTCCAGCTGTAGTGCTGATTACAGTTTATTATAATAATAAAAGTTGTGTGTCTTTTATCTGGGAACTGAATGATCAAAGGTGGGAGAGAAACCACTGACCTGAGACTAAGTATTTTCCACAATAGTTTAAGAACACAGAAAGAAGGAACTGAGAGGCACTCTGGGCTCTAACCCGATGCCCAGCTCTGACTACGGAACACTGACCTAACTCAGAAACAAACATGATCTTCCAGAGGCCATCACAATGCACACTGGGCGATTGCGGAGAGATCTATCTTGATTTGGGATGTGAACAAATGAAGCTTAAAACTTTTACTGGGATATCAAGATCTGAAGGAGATTCCTAAAAATGTACTAAAAACCTGTGAAATCTATGACTCATTGGAGCTAATGTATTTAATCATAGCTCCACTGCAATAAGGTTTATCCCTTCTGGGCAGATGATCTAGTGTTTAAAAGCAGTTCTTTAGGAAAATCTAAATTTGATTCTCTTCACCAAATCCAGATACCTAACAACCCCTGTAAAACACACACACACACACACACACACACACACACACACACACACGCACACGCTCACACACACACACATACACACACACAAACACATTTAGAAATAATAAAAAAAATCTTTAAAAAGGGATTGTCACATATTTTGCTTACTTATTTATAAACCTTTAAAGCATCATCCTTCTTGTTAAATAGAAAATAGTTTACAAGTCCCAGTGGGGCAAGAAGATGCAACTTAAATAGTGAATGACAGATGCCCTAAATGTTGAAAATAAGTGAATGTGTGCCATGAATAATATAAAGAATACTTGTGGAAAGACCACACTCAGAGAGAAGAAAAGGAGTAGGTAGCTCACATATTTAATTTATACAGCACATAATTTAAAGAGAGACATGTATTATGGTCATAAAAACTAAAGCATTTAGGTTAGTAAACAATCACTTCAGCAAGATTTTTCCCTTAGCCATACCCTTGGCCTGCCTCTCAACAACTCCAATGTCAGACATTTGATTAAAATACATGGAATTGTACTTGCACATCTCTGTACAATAATGTGGAAACCTGTCTACTTAACATATCTAAGAACTACAGTTGCCTCACATTATGAGAAAACAAAAGAGTCACTTACAATGTATTAGAAGGTATATAATTACAAAGCTGCCTACATAGTTAGGAAGGGACAAGATGCATCCTTAAACTGTCTTTCATCTGCTACCTACTTCTCCCAAATACATCCTCTCTCCTTACAATCAGTTCAGATATGATCACGTACATGGATCAAACCATTCATGAGGTTAGCATTCTTGTAATTTTGATAGTAATGGTTCTGTATGAAATATTTTCTTTGATATTATGCTGACATGTAAATGAGGGAAAATCTTTATATCATTAAAGTTTTAAAAGGCTCTATGCAAGGCCATCAGTGATGACTGATTATAAAAATAGGAAATCTATAACTAAGGAAAACAAATCATAATGATTTCAACAGAGGTCAGGGTGGAATTGCTCTCTGGTTTATCGATCACCTCTTCTTTTATTAGTCTACACATTGGCACATTCTGATGCCAATAAACCAAATTAATTGAAAGTATAAGTGATTCATTTGCTAAAAACTATTTAACAAACCAATAACTGAGTACAACAGAGGAAGAATCATGTGACTGACATAGAGTTAGAGAAAACAAAACAAAGGGAATTAGTCTATGTAAAATAGCAAAATTTAATCAGCATTATTTTAATGATGATAAAAGTTTCCTGACAAACCAGATATTTTTATAATACACTTTATTTAGATTTATAATTTTTATTATTGTATGGTTCCATGATTCACTGAAGAGTAATATGCAATAGCAAAGAGCATTTATTCTGCAGAGATCCAGCATGCAGGGTCCACCATACAGTGGGTTGGAAGAGAGAGGTGTGAAATTTGAAGGGTCAATTTTAAGTCTATTAGGCTAGGAATGGGTGACTTTTACCTTTCTTTCCCTTGGTTGGTTGACTTTATCCCCAGGCATGTGGGTGTCTTTGGTATTGATCAAAACTTCTGGGAGTTTTGAGGTCTTTTCATAACTGTTGCTGATTAACTATTCTCAGCTCAAGTATGGTTCAGCCCAGGTGGCAGGGCAGCTCCTGGAAGCTCCTGATGGGCTGCCCATGAGAGGTGGTTTTGCTGGAATTGACATGTTTTATACTTTTCCCAGTTCTGGTGATCAGAAACATAGGGCAAGTCTCCTGAATTGCCAATTTGAAGCATGTCATTGAGTCAGCCTGTTTCTGGTTAACTGAGTCCTCTCTCAGTTATGAGCAGAAAAAGAGATTTCTCTCAATTAAAGGAAATGGAGCTTGCTGTATGTCCTTATTAAATTGACAAGTATAGTGGGACATTATACTTAGAAGGTGATTGCTATAGATTATTATACTCAATTTCTTGCTTGTTTTGATAGCATTATTTATACATATATACAAATTCACAAGATGTGCACCCTGTGTCATCGTACTTTTATATCATTTATACCTTAATAAAGCCAGAAAATGGCATTTCTTTGCTTTGCTTTTATTCTACACTTTTCAACCTGATCTTAATACCCTTTGACTGAGTTGTAAAGAGACAAAGATTATATCATTTGCCCTTTAATTATATTCCTTATAAGTTATTTCAGTGCCTGGTTTTATTTTTTCCTTTTATTTCTTTTTTATCTTTACCATATTTATCTCATTCTGAGTCAATTACTGTTTATGTTAGGCCCACTGAGTTTATGATCATGAACTTTTGCTTTAATAGTAAGTAAAACTGCAATTCTCTAATCAATGTTTTGGTGACCTGCTGATTTCTACATCAGCAGTCTATGTTTCTAAGTTTAGCAAGGTAGGTTTGAAGAAGAGGTGCCAGAAATATGGTATTTTAATGTCACCCAACATTCAGAGCTCAAGACTAACAAATGAGTTCAGTGTTAGGAAGGGATTTGGTTAAGGAATCTTCGAGTTTTCAATATTATATATGGCAGCAAGAAATTGTGCAAAATAAAGATCTTCACAAATGAAACCAATGAGTGAATCAAATTTTTTGTATGCTCACCAGACAAGGAAAATGAAGGATGGAAATCTAATAAAATCCATCTTCTACACCAGGAAGGAAAAAGTGGGTATAATGAAGGGAAGGAGAGGGCTAGGACAATGTCTATAGTGGCTAGAATAAGGTCAATAGTAAGGAGATTGAACATTGATCTGGAGTACAAAGAATAGCCGGATTTTGGTACTTTGTGGGTTTTTCTTTTTTCCATCCTTTATCCTCCTCGTTTCTCCCCCTAACATTAGATAGGAAAGAAAAAAGAACAGAGGGGAGAAAAAGAGATAGGTATTTTTGAGTCTAATTTATTTTCATTTGTTTCTTCTTTGAACATGACTGTTACCAAACCAAAACCAACCCCACTGAACAACCACCGACCACCAACCTTGACCCTTTTCTGCAAATGCAAAAAACTATCTATCTGTAGATGGCAAAACCATAGTTCTGCTAAAGCATAAGTCAAATGATAGTTGCTGCAGATGGTCCAAAGGAGGCCCATATCTCCACACCTGGAATTAAAACAAAAGTGCATTCTTTCGTTAATTCGATATGTTTTTTATTTACATTTCAAATGTTATCCCCTTTCCTGGTTTCTCCTCTGGAAACCCCTATCCCATTCTCCCTCCCCTTGCTTCGCTGTTGATGATGATGATGATGATGATGATGATGATGATGATGATGATGATGATTCTCATTAGCTCAGATAACCATCTTTTGTGTTAAAGAGAGTTTGGTACTTCTTTAACTTAATAGGTTTTTTATTTACTTATAATGAAAAAAATCTGTGTGTTTCTTTATTATAAATTGTGTCCTTTATTATTGAAATTACTGTTTAAACTTTCTAGTAGCATCAAATATCTGACAATGAATATAAAGTAGAAAAATCAGTATTTTGTTATCTTTGTTCTAGTTATTAATAAAAGTTATGGTTACTTAAGCCTCATAAATATACCTATAAACAAAATCCTGTTCAATTTTTTATACCAACTTATTCAAACTGAATGAGTGAATCATGTTATACAGTGATATTTTATACAGTTAAAATACTATATATAATATGTATACATATATATGTGCATTATGTACTCATATACACATATATAAATATATAATTTTTATTTTTATTATATATTTTCTATGTAATATATTTATATAATTTAAAATTTTAAAATTATATATAATAAATATTAAGTTATGATGTACAGTATAAATGTATAAATATATTATACATTATAAAATACATTTTATATATATATGTGTGTGTGTGTGTGAAACTAAAACACCTGAGTCTGTAATCAGAAAAATAACATATTTTACAAATAATGAAGTAATATGTGATTATTTGTTTAAGAGCTTATTTCTTTTTACAGTTTTCATGTGTATGTATGCATGATTTTACCAGCACTTGGATGTATGTTTGTAGGTAGTTTGAAAATGTGTCTGAGGCTGAGAACCTTCCTTAAGTATACTTCTGCTTCTGCACTGGTAGATAGCGTCTCTCACTAAGAAGTCAGACCTTATGAATATGGCTAGTCTTGCCAGCTTGCTTGGTCTGTGGGTCTTCACTCTCTGTCTTATTGTGCTGTAATTTTAATCAGTGTACCATACCAACCTAGAATCTAGGTTTCTGGAGATTCCAAAAAGGAGTCTCTATGCTTTCATGATGAATAATTAAGCAACTGAGTCATCTCTTTCTCTCAGACAATATTCTTTAAGCGAATGTGCATGTGTCAAGATGTCTTTTATTACAGCTAAAAATTTCTTGAATTTCCTTGTATAGCTTTTAGAAACTTCTTTCTTTTCTTGGATATTTTATTTTTTTCCATTTCAAATGTTATCCCTTTCCTTGGATTCCCCTCTGGAAACCCCCTATCCCATTTTCTTTAGCCCTGCTTCTATAAAGGTACTCCCTTACCCACTCAACTACTCCCTCCCCTCTACCCTGGCATTTACCTACACTGAGGCCTTGAGCCTTCACAGGATCAAGGGCCTCTCTTCCCACTGATGCTAGACAAGGTTATCCTCTGCTACATATGTATCTGGAACCCTCCATGTATACTCTTTGATTGGTGTTTTAGTCCCTGGGAGCTCTGGAGGATCTGGTTTGTTTGATATTGTTGTTATTCCTGTGGGTGGCAGACACATGCAGCTCCTTCAGTCCTTTCTCTAACTCCTTCTTTGGGGATCCTGTATTCAGGCCAATGGTTGACTGTGAAAATTCACCTCTGTATTTGTCAGATTCTGGCAGAGCCTCTCAAGAGACAGTTATATCAGGCTCCTGTCAACAAGCACTTCTTGGCATCTGCAATAGAGTTTGAGTTTAATGAACATATTTGTGATGGATCCCCAAGTGGGGTCTCTGAATTGCTTTTGTCCTTCATTGTGAGGACTGAAGCATCCAGACTTTGCTCTTCCTTCTTCTTGAGCTTCATGTGGTCTTTGAATTATATTTTGGGTATTCTGAGCTTTTCATCTAATATCCACTGAGAAGTGAGTGAATGCCATAAGTGTTCTTTTTTAACTTGGTTATCTCACTCAGGATGATATTCTCCAATTCTCTCTATTTTATTAAGAATTTCATTAAGTCAAGCATTGGGGGCTGGCTCTGCACCAAGTCTACAACACCCAGAAGAAGCTTGACTCCTAGGTGCTCTAACATGCTTAGGATCAGAGGAGAGTAGGCCAACACATCTGCCTCAACACATGAAGTAACTGGGTCTGCCATGAGAGCAAGTCCTGCATACCCCATGACATCAGAAAAGAAAGATTTGGACTAAAATCACATCTCATGATGATGATAGACAAATTAAGGAAGAAAATATATAGCTCTCATTAAAAAAAATACAGAACAAAGGTAAACAGGTATAATACTTAAAGAGGGAACATAAAAATTTATTAAAGAATTACAGAAAATTCTGGTGAAGGATTAAAATCATCCAGGATCTAAAAATGGAAATAGAGACAATAAAGAAATCAAAAAGGGAGACATCCATGGAGATAAAAAACCTAGGAAAGAAATCAGGAGTCATAGCATCACCAGCAGAATACAAAAGATAGAAGAGAGAATCTCAGGTACCATTAAAAACATTGACACAGCAGTCAAAGAAAATGCAAAATGCAAAAACCTCCTAACCCAAAACATCCAAGAAATACAGGACACAATGGGAAGACTAAAGCTAAGTATAATAGGTATAGAAGAAAGTGAAGATTTCCAAATTAAAAGGCTAGTAAATATGTTCAACAAAATTATAGAAGAAAACTTACTTAACCTGACGAAAGAGATGCCCATGAACATACAAGAAGCCTAATAGCTCCCAATAGACTAGACCAGAAAAGAAACTCCTTCTGTCACATAATAATCAAAACACCAAATGCACAAAATAGAGAAAGAATATTAAAAGCAATAAGGGGAAAAAGGTCAAGTAGCATATAAAGGCAAACCTATCAGAATGACATCAGGTTTCTAACTAGAGTCTATGAAAGCCAGAAGTTCCTGGGCACACGTCATACAGATGCTAAGGCAATAACAATGCCAACCTGGGCTAATATACCCAGTAAAACTCTTAATTAAGGTAGATGAAGAAACCAAAATGTTTTCTAACAGAAACAAATTTGCACAATATCTTCACACAAATTCAGCCCTACAAAGGATAATAAATGGACATCTTCACCACCAGGAGGCAAACTATAGCCTAGAAATAGGAGGAAAGCAATCTTCTTTCAACAACCCCAAAAGAAAAGGCACAAAAATATAATTCCAACTCTAACAACAAAAACAACAGAAAGCAACAATCACTTTTCCGTAATATCTCTTAACATTAATGACTCAATTTTCCAATAAAAGGACATAGACTAACAGACTGGATACATAAACAGGACCAAGCATTTTGCTCCATACAGAAAATGCACCTCAGTGACAAAGACAGACACTACCTTAGAGTAAAAGGCTATGAAAAGATTTTCCAAATGAATGGTCCTGAGAAACAAGCTTGGTTTTCCATTTTAATATCAAATAAATCAACTTTCAACCAAAAGTTAACAAAAAGACAAGGATGGGCACTTTATACTCATCAACAGAAAAATCTACCAAAATGAACTTTCAATTGAACCAAATGGATTGAACATCTATGCTCCAAAGGCAATGGGGCACCAACATTTATAAAAGAAATCCTATTTTACTACAGGTCAAAATAATAGCACACATTGCACGTGAACAATGCTCACAGTAATAGTGAGAAACTTTTAAAATTTATTCAACACCAAAACACTGAGACAGCATTACTAAGAAAGAAAACTCTCATCAATTGACAGATCACCTAAAGGGAAGCAGAAACAAAACAGAGACAGTGAACTAAAAAAGGCTGGCTCTTTGAGAAAACCAAACCTTTAGCCAGATGGATTGAACAGATATCTATAGAACAGGATCAGATACACCATCTTCCTAAACAAAAGAATATCATTAAAATCTCCCAAATAAAAAAAAAGCCCAGTACCAGAAGGGTTTAATGCTGAATTCTATCAGACATTCAAAGAAGACCTCATACCAATACTCTTCAAATTATTCCACAAAATAGAAACAGAGGGAACACTATTGAATTCATTCCATGAAGGCACAATACCTTCTCCAAAACTTGACCAATAGTTCAATATCCATTAACATTGGAGGAGGTTTAATCCAGTTCTATACTATATAAATAAACACAAAGGCTAATAGTATATGATCATCTTATTAGATGCTGAGAAATCATTTGACAAAATGAAGGTGTATTACCTTCATGATAAAAGTCTTGGAAAGATCAGGAATTCAAGGCCCATATCTACACATACTAAAAGCAATATACAGCAAACCAGTAGCCAACATCAAACTAAAGTGAGAGAAAATTGAAGCAATCCCACTAAAATCAGGTACTAGACAAGGCTGCTCACTCTCTCCCTGCCTATTCAATATAGTACTTGAAGTCCTAGAAGAGCAATTAGACAACAAAAATAGGTCAAGTGGATACAAATTGGAAAAGAAGAAATCAAATTATCAGTATTTGCCAATGATATGATAGTATAGCAAAGTGACTTCCAAATTCCACCAGAGAACTACTAAGCCTGATAAACAACTTCAGCAATGTGGCTGGGTATAAAAATGACTCAAATAAATCAGTAACCTTCCTCTACTCAAAGGATATACAGGTTGAGAAAGAAATTAAGGATATGACACTCTTTGCAATAGTCACAAATAATATAAAATACTTTGGTGTGACTCTAACCATGTAAGTGAATGATCTGCATGGCAAAACTTCACTGTTCCAAAGAAAGAAATTGAAGAAGATTTCAGAAGATGGAAAGATTTCTCATGCTCACTGATTGACAGTGTATATATAATATAGTAAAAATGTCCATTTTGCCAAAAGCAATCTACAAATTCAATGCAATCCCCATCAAAATTCCAACTCATTTCTTCATAGATTTAGAAAGAGCAATTTGCAAATTAATTTGGAATAGAAAAAAAAAACAAGGATAGAAAAACTATTCTCATCAATAAAAGAACTTCTGGGTGAATCACCATCCCTGACCTCAAGCTGTATTACAGAGCAATAGTGATAAAAACTGTATGATGTTGGTACAGAGAGAGGCAGGTAGATCAATGGAATAGTATTGAAGACCCAGAAATGAACCCTCACCTATGGTTATTTGATCTTTGACAAAGAGCTATAACCATCCAGTGGGAAAAGGATAGTATTTTCAAAAAATGGTGTTCTTTTAACTAGTGGATAGCATGTAGATTCAAGTGGATCAAGGACCTCCACATAAAACCAGATACACTGATACTAATAGAAGAGAAATTGGGAAAGTGCCACAAAAAATGTGCACAGGGGAAATTTTCCTGAACAGAACTATCGACTATTTGAAAATTGAACTTTATAAAATCTCAAAGCTTTTGTAAGGCAAAGGACACTGTCAACAGGACGAAGTGGCAACCACCAGATTGATAAAAGATATTTACCAATCCTACATCTCTTAGAGTGCTAATATCAATATATACAAAGAAATCAAGAAATTGGACTCCAGAGAATCAAACAATGCTATTAAATATTTGCCTGCAGAGGTAAACAAAGAATTCTCACCTGAGGAATAACAAATAGCTGAGAAACACCTAGAGAAAAGTTCAACCTTCTTAGTCATCAGGGAAATACAAATCAAAACAATCCTGAGATTCTACCTCACACAAGTCAGAATGGCTAAGATCAAAAACTCAGGAGACAACAGATACTAGTGAGGATGTGGAGAAAGAGGAACAATCCTCCATTGTTGGTGGGATTGCAAGCTGGTACAACCACTCTGGAAATCAGTCAGGAGGTTCATCAGAAAATTGGATATGGTATTACCTGAGGACCCAGCTATACTACTCCTGGACATATAACCAAAAGATGCTCCAATGTATAAGAAGGACACATGCACAACTATGTTCATAACAGCCCTATTTATTATAGTCTGAAGCTGGAAAGAATCCAGATGTCCTTCAACAGAGGAATGGATACAGAAAATGTGATACATTTACACAATGGAATGTTATTTCAGCTGTTAAAGACAATGACTTCATGAAATTCTTAGGTAAATTAATGGAACTAGAAGATATCATCCTGAGTGGGGTAACCCAATCACAAAAGAATTCATTATATGTACGTATTGATAACTTTATATTAGCACAAAAGCCTGGAATATTCAAGGTACAATTACAGAGGACATGAAGCTCAAGGACAAGAATGACAAGTGTAGATGCATCAGTACTTCTTAGAAGGGGGAACAAAATACCCACAGGAAGAAATATAAAATGTGCACCAGAGACTGAAAGAAAGGCCATCCAGAGATTGTCACACATGGGGACTCATCCCACCTGAACTCTCCATACCTAGTCACTATTGGGAATTCATATAGGTGGATACTGACAGGAACCTGGTATAGCTGTTTCCTGAAAGGCCCTGCCAGAGCCTGAGGAATAAAGAGGCAGATGCTTCCTCCAACCACTGGACTGAAAATGGAGTCCCCTGTGGAGGAGTTAGAGAAAGGATTGAAGTAACTGAGGGGTTTTGCCACCCCACAGGAAAAACAACAATATCAACCAGACCCCCAGTGACCCCAGGGACTAAACAACGAACCAAAGAGTACACACATGGAGCCACCCATTGCTCCAGCTACATATATAGCATAGGATGGGACTTGTTGTGCATCAGTGGGAAGAGAGGCCCTTGGTCATGTAAAGGTTTGGTACCATAGTGTAGAGGAATGCTGGGGTGGGAAAGATGTAGGCAGTGGTTGGGTAGGTCGTGTAGCACCCTCGCTGAGGCAGAGGGTGGGGAGATTTGATTGTGTGTTTCCAGAGGGAAAGTGGAGAAAGATCATAACTTTTGAAATATAAAGAAAATATCCAATTTAAAACTTACATTTCATTTATATAGTGTTAGTTTTGTAATAAGCCTTGAAAACATCATTATAAAATAGAGAGAATAGAACAAATGACTGACTATTCAAAAGGAGTTATTCTTGATATGGTTTAAAAGATTCTTAAACTGGTGGTCAGAAAACAAAAGTGTCTGAAATAGAGAAGCTGGAGTGGAAACAGCATTGTAGGAATGTGGTCATAGAGTTTGCGATTGTGTATGCTTGGCCCAGAGAGTGGCACTATTAGAAAGTGTGGCCCTGTTGGAGTAGGTGTGTCACTGTGGGTGTGTGCTATAAGACCCTCATCAGTGTTCTGCTAACAGCCATCAGATAGAGAAGTAGAACTCTCAGCTCCTCCTGTTCTATGCCTGCCTGGATGATTCCATGTTCCTGCCTTAATAATACTAGATTGAATCTCTGAACCTCTAAGACAGCCCCAATTAAATCTTGTTCTTCATACGGAAAAAATTCATTATGTCATTGTTTTTACTAGCTGATTACTACTCCATTGTTCTATTGTGTAAATGTACCACATTTTCTGTATCCATTCATTTGTTGAAGGACATTTGGGTGTTTTCCAGCTTCTGTATATTATAAATAAGGCCACTATGAAGAGAGTGGAGCATGTGTCGTTATATGTTGGAGCCTCTTTGAGTATATGCTGAGAAATGGTATAGCTAGGTCCTAGTAGTAGTATGTCTAATTTTTTGAGAGCTTCTGTAAGGCAAAGGGCTCTGTCTGTAGGGCAAAATGGCAATCAACAGATTGGGAAAATATCTTTATCAATCCTACACCCAATAGTGGACTAATATCCAATATATACAAAGAACTCAAGAAGTTAGACTCAGAGAACTGAATGACCCTACTAAAAATTGGACTACAGAGCTAAAAGAGTTCTCAACTGAGCAATACTGAATGTCTGAGAAACACCTAAAGAAAAGTTCAACATCCTTAGTCATCAGGGAAATGCATATCAAAAACAACCGCGAGATTCTACCTCATACCAGTCAGAATGGCTAAGATCAAAAACTCAGGTGACAGCAGATGCTAGTAAGGATGTGGTGAAAGAGGAACACTCCCCATTGCTGATAGTTTGCAAGCTGGAACAACTACTGTGGAAATCTCTCTGGCAGTTCCTCAGAAAATTGGAGTAAAAGCACATTCTTATTCTTGTGTTTTGTAGAAAGCAACATTTCAGAATTGTCACTACAACAAAGATCAGTAGGTGGTAGAAAATCCTGGTAGCAAAATTGTGAGGAGGTTTATAAATTATGGATCTTTTGGAAAGTTGATAATCTGACTGTCAAAATATTGGAAGACAACAGAAACATTTATGACATGGATTACTATATTTTCCAAATGAGGTTCTCAGTAAAAATGGAATACATATTTTAAGTGAAATAGAAATACATCACTTTCACCTTCCCCTTTCTCCCTCTAGTCCCTCCAAGTTATCTGACAAGTTATCTAGTCCCCTTCAAGTCCTCTGACACTAAGAAATGCTCTTAACTAGTGCTATTTTTTTCCTTGTGTGTGTTTGCGTGTGTATATATAATTGTACACATGTTTCTTCTTTAACTATAAATACAGTAAGGATATCAGTTTTTCTAGCTAAGTGGGCAGTAGTAGATGTTTTTCCTAAGGTCCATGACCTTTCTGACCCAGGGAAACTGGATGTATTTCCAGTTTTCACCCGTTACTTTCTTATGCTTGAGTGATATTAAAATCAAATTAAACTGCCTTTGGTTCTCATTAACCTCAAGGAATCGAATCAAATAATTTTGTATTTACTTAACTTTATACACAATACATACATGGTATTGTCTATAGAGCATCCGATTTCCTCAGTATATTCTAATCCTATATTATTCCCAATGACAGCACTCTTATATCAAGTGGAAGCTCTCGTGGAAAACCACAACTGTGCACAGTTCAGAGATCACGGATAATTATTTGTGGCTCAGTACTAACAGACACATGTACCCTACAGCATTCAACAAACACACACACACACACACACACACACACACACACACACACATATATATATATATATGTTGTAGGGTACATGTGAGATATATATATGTATATATATATAGAGAGAGAGAGAGAGAGAAATAAACAGAGATATGTATATATCCTCTCTATATATGATAGGATATGTATGCATATGTATATATACACACATATAACTCTATCTATATCTTTATATCGATATCAAATATATATATATATATTTGTGTGTGTATGTGTGTGTATTTGTGTGTGTTTGTGTGTGTGTATGTCTGTTCTTCTATGTCTGTATCTTTGTATAAAACAAAAATCCCAGCACCAGGCAGGAGAAAGCTACTTGCAAATAGTCAATCAGTGGAAGACAATGTAGCAACTTGATGTTTCTCAGCAGTTAAAGATTGATCATTTTGCAGAAGATACCAAGCTACAAATAATCTGGAAGCTTCCCTTCTGAAATCTAGATTCTGTAGTACAAGAAATTATGCAGGCTGCAAAGGAAGGAGAACAATTAAATAATCCTAGCGAGCTGCAACACACATGAATCATGACAATGACCAGAAAGGCAGTATCTAACGGTACACTAACCACCCCCTCATTTTTTAATGTGTCATAATTATTTCTGTACTTCTAACAATTATGTGAAAATTCATTTATTGTACATCAATAAGCTGTAAATAATAAATAACTTTAAAGAAAATTCATGCCAAAATCAAAATGCTAAACATAGACAAAAAAAAAAAAGAAAGAAAGAAAGGAAAAGAAAAGAAAAAGAAAGAAAGAAAGAAAGAAAAGAAAGAAAAGAGCCAAGCATGGTGGTATCGCCATTAATAGTACTCAGGAGGCAGAAATTCCAATTAAGCTTCAACTGCAAATAGATTGCAGAAAAACCGTGTCTTGGAACCCAAACAAAATAACATGCAGATCCATGAGAGTCTTATGGAAGAGTCAGGATAGAAGTGTGTATGACAGAGGTGTCAAGTACAACACAAGCAGACCCAGAGTCAAATAACCTGCGACCAGGTGTGGCACACCAACAAGTAAGTACCCAGGAGCTAGACCTAGACTCCCTATACATTTTTAGCAAAAGTACCACTGGATCTCCATGTGGATCTCCTAGCATGTCAATTGGGGAGAGTCTTGGTCTATGTTCCCTTCCACTGAATCCCCTTACTGTAGCTGAACTGACTGGTTGAGCCTCAGTGGGAGAAGATATGTCTAGTCCTGCTGGGACTAGACACTGCATATTTGGGTGGTACCCAGGGGGGTCTCCCTTTCTGTGAGGAGGAAGGGGAGGTTAACAGGGTGATGGATTTGTGAGGATGGGACTGGGAAGAGAGGATGGGGCTCTGATGGGGATGTAAAATGTATTTTTAAAAAGTAAACAGAGAATGAAAATCAAGAAGGATGACCAAAATGTGAATGCTTCACTCCTTCTTTTAAAGGGGAACAAGAATATCCTTGGGAGGGAATAGGGAGGCAAAGTTTAGAACAGAGGCAGAAGGAACACCCATTCAGAGCCTGCCCCACATGTGGCCCATACATAGACAGCCACCAAACTAGATAAGATGGATGAAGCAAAGAAGTGCAGACTGAGAGAACCTGGATGTAGATCTCTCCTGGGGACACAGCCAGAATACAGCAAATACATGGCGATGCCATCATTCGCTCCCACTAGACACGAATGGGACTGGTTGAAGGAATCTTGGAAAAAAGGACTGAAAAGAGAGCTTGGAAGGGGCTTTGAGACCCCCATATGAAAAACAATACAACCAACCCAGAGCTTTGGGGACTAAGCCACTGCAAAGACTATACATGTACTGACCCTGGACTCCAACTGCATGCTTAGCAATGAATTGCCCTATTAATAGCACCAGTGGAAGGGGCTCTTGAGTCCCTATCAAAGACTAGATCCCATGAATGTGATTGTTGGAGGGAGGGGCAGTAATAGGGGGGGAGGATGGGGAGGAACACCCATAGAAAGGGTAGAGGAGGTTAGAGGGATGTTGGCCTGGGAAAATGGGTAGGGAAAAACAATAGAAATGTAAATAAGAAATACTCAATTTAATAAAGATGAAAAAAAAAAGTAAACAGAGGAACACTCCTCCATTGTTGGTGGGATTGCAAACTGGTACAACCTCTCTGGAAATAAGTCTGGAGGTTCATCAAAAAATTGGACATTGCACTACCTGAGGACTTAGCTATACCTCTCCTTGGTACATACTCAAAAGATGCTCCAACATACAACAAAGAAACATGCTCCACTATGTTCATAGCAGCCTTATTTATAATAGCCAGAAGCTGGAAAGAACCCAGATGCACTTCAACAGAGAAATGTTTACAGAAAATGTGGTACATTTATATAATGGAGTACTACTCAGCTATCAAAAGCAATGACTTCATGAAATTCATAGGCAAATGGATTGAACTAGAAAATATCATCCTGAGTGAGGTATCCCAATCACAGAAAAATACACATGGTATGTACTCATTGATAAGTGAATATTAGCCCAAAATCTCGAATTATCCAAGATGCAATCCACAGACCACATGAAGCTCAAGAAGAATGATGCCCAAAATGTGGATGCTTCACTCCTTCTTAAAAGGGGGAACAAAAGTATCCTTAAGAGGGGATATGGAGGTAAAGATTAGAGACTGAAGGAATGGTCATTCAGAGCCTCCCCAAATGTGGCCCATATATATATGGTGGGTGTATATATACATATACAGCCACCAAAACTAGATAAGATTGATGAAGCTGAGAACTGCATTCTGACAGGAAACAGATAAAGATCTCTTCTGAGAGACACAGCCAGAACATGTCAAATACAGAGGCGAATGCCACCAGCAAAGCACTGAACTGAGAATGGGACTCTAGTTGGAGGAATTAGAGAAAGGATTGAAAGAACTGAAGGGGCTTGCAACCCCATAAGAACAACAATTGCAACCAAGCAGAGCTTCCAGGAATGAAACCACTATCCAAAGACTATGCATGGATTGACCCGTGGCTCCAACTGCATATGTAGCAGAGGATGGCCTTGTTGGGCACCAATGGAAGGAGAAGCTCTTGGTTCTGCCAAGGTTGTACCCCCAGTGTAAGGAAATTTTGGGGTGGGTGTAAGGGGTAGATGGGGAGAGGAACACCATTATAGAAGGGGACAGAGAGCAGATAGTGAGCTTATGGACAGGAAACAGGGAAAGGGAATAACATTTGAGGTGTAAATAAAGAAATATCCAAGAAAAAAAGAAAATATCCAAGAAAAGAAAAAAAGTAAAAACCTTCAAAAAGAATTCAAACAAAATTTCAAATTAAAAAAATTAAAATAAATAAATGCCAAACCAAGAAACAAACAAACCCAGAAGTTATAGCTAATCTTAGTCTCCTAAAGAGGCAAAATAGTCATGATATTAAGGCCCGTCTTTATGGCTATGCCCTGATGAGTCATGAAACACTTGGGCTACCTAGCAAGACATTTCTCCAAAACAAATCAACAATACCAAAGTTTGGGTATTAGAATTGCTGGTGAGATGACTCAATCTGTAAAGTGCTGGTTTCTGTGGTTTGAGAACCTTAGGTTGGATCACTTTAACCATGCAAAAAGCCAAATGTGTCTGTAATTCCAGCTTTGGGGTGGATGAGGCAGGAGAATCCCAGCATAGCAAAATTGCAAGTTCCTGTGAAATGGTCCAATATTCTTCCAGTGTAAGGGAATGTCAGGGCAGGGAGGCAGAAAGGTGTGGGTGAATGGGTAAAGGAGCACACTCATAGAAGAAGGGGGAGAGGAAATGGGATAGGGATGGGAAACCAGGAAAGGCGATACCATTTGAAATGAAAGTAAATATGTCCAATAAATGATGTTTAAAAAACAAGATGGAGAACAGTTTTGGCAGAGTCTAAACATGGACATTTGACCTCAACATATATCTGTATGCCCACATGAAACAAATGGTGTATTTGGGTGGGGAGTACTGAGTTTAACTTTTATTTTCCTAACCAGTATCTTCTGTGTAGCCCCGGTTTTCCTGGAGGTCGCTCTGTGGACCAGGCTGATTTTGAACTCACAGGGATCTGCCTGCCTTTGGCTTCCAATCCTGAAACTAACTGTGTGTACTACCACTGGCCACCTAACCTTAATTTTTATTGACTGTACTTGTTTGAGCTAGAAATATAAACCATATGAGAATAATACATGAAGCAAAAGCATATACAGACTTATTTCATAAGCCTTCCTTTGTGAGTGCTCCAATAAATTATATTTTTAAAAAATGTACCTTAATATCATACAAATCTGTCTCTATTCCCACAATTCTGTTTGTCTTCTAGATGCCCCACTTTCTAGTATCCTTTTGTACAGACCATAAGTATTTTAAGTGATACCTGATGCATCCATATAATATACAAGTTATTCTCTCTATAAATGTATCTTTCATACATTGCCTGAGGCACTCTCCTATTTGACTTCTGTCTCCTCTACCTAGAGTAGATCAAATATTTCCCATAGGACTGTATTTTTCCTGTTCCGTTTTTTCTAATTTTTTTTTTATTTTTCTTCAACAGATATTAATTCTCTTGCTGGGTTCATTATATTTAGGATATTTCAGTAAATCCATGCATCTTCTATTATAAGAGACACTCTTACTTGTAAAAGAAGGCACGTCTCCTTTGCATAAGACAGAAGATTGAATGGGCATTGTTCAGAGCAATTCCTTTGCATATGCAATCCACTGGAGGTTGCAGCTCAGAAGGAGTTAAAAGTGGTCCAAATATAAGTAAGAGATTTTTTTAGAGCCGACTTGAGAACATATGAACAGGAAAGTAATAAGTGTGTAGCTGTGCTCAAAGTGGCAGCTAATTGATTTTCCTTAGAACAAAATGTTCATAGCCAACTTGAGCCATGAGTCTGGAAGAAAGTATGAACATATAAAGGGAGTTGGTATGTGTCTTAGTCAGGGTTTCTATTCCACCACAAACATCATGAACAAGAAGTAAGTTGGGGAGGAAAGGGTTTATTCCGTTTAAACTTCCACATTGCTGTTCATCACCAATGGAATTTAGGACTGGAACTCAAACACATCAGGAAGCAGTAGCTGATGCAGAGGTCATGGAGGAATGTTACTTACTGGCCTGCTTCCTTTGGCTTGCTCAGCTTGCTCTCTTATAGAACCCAAGACTATCAGCCCAGAGCTGGGACCACCCGCAATTAGCTGGGTCCTCCCATCTTAATCATTAATTGAAAAAATGCCTTACAGCTGGATCTCATGGAGACATTTCCTCAAGAGAGGCTCCTTTCCCTCTGATAATGCCAGCTCATGTCAACGTTACCCTCAAAACCAGCCATTGCAGTATGACATTGAGATTATATAGATTTGATGGTAAGTTGCCCAGGCCTAGAGATGATGTCATCATACACACCAAGATTTAAGTTAGAAATGTATGTTAACCAAAAGGAGCTCTGGGCACTAGAGGGATAGCTATGCTGTTAAAACTGCTTAATGTTCTTGGAGATATCCTTGGTATAGTTTTTAGCATGGACCTCATGTATGTCACAATGGACTGTAACTGCATTTCCAGAAAAATCACTCATTCTGGCCTCAGGAGCACTTGCATGCACATGATACTAATGAACTCATCTTGGCACACATACATACAAAAATGTAATTTTTAAAAGAAAAAAACCTCTTGGGGCATGAGAGAAAGTCTAGTACTTAAGAGCACTGGCTGATATTCCAGAGGACCAGGTTTCAGTCCCAGCACTTACACTGGGGCTCACAACATTCTATAGTCCAAGTCCAGGCATCTCGACACTCTGGTCTTTCTCTCTTGGGCATTACTCTTATATAAAATGCTAACTCACAGACAGATAAAACACCTATGTATAGTAATTAATTAATTGGTATTTTTTAAAGTAATAACTGTCATTATTTTTCCTGTTTTGATTATCCAAGAAATCTGATATGTCTTGATCTCAAACAAATTTGTAGGTTCATGTTTATGTCTTTAAAACCTAAATCTTAAAATTCTGCTTCAATAGCTAAGTATTCAACAACAAATTCAGATGAAAACTTAAATTTGATACTGAGATTATCTTTTAAAACAGTATATGGATCATGTGCAATGGTCTTAATGCTGACGTTTTCTTACAATGTTGAAGAGTAAATGGGTCACTTAATTATAATCTTCCTTGACTCAATATGTATGCTTGAATTATGCAATGCTATGAAAAGTGGGCCATTTAAAATTAAGCAGAACTCAACACACTTTCAGATAAATGGCAAAATTCAACTCAGATATGTATTGCTATTTTTAATTGCACTAATTTAAAATTCTTATATTTTAATGTTCATCAATCTACTTTCTACAAAATGAACCTAGTTTGTATTGTAGGAAGAATATATATCTGAAGTAGCATAGACTTTTAGGACTACAAATTATTCGGTATTGATTGTATGAGAGAAGCAATTGAAGTTACTGCATGTAAGTGAAAAGACTTTTGTGTTGTTAAAAAATAAATCAACAAACAGAAAGTGGGGGGAAAAACAGGTAAACGCATAACTTTTGTGAACAGGTTTCAAATTACTAAGTTTATCTCAAAGCCTATATCTCTAAGCTAGTAAATCCTCAGAATATGATGAACTTTGTTACTAGTCATATGCTTAAAAATTGTGAAGGGTAGCCTACCTAATCCAAACCCAACTTTACCCTCTCAATTCACCAAACACAGCCTAGGTCACGCATCCTATGCACGGCCTACTGAGGGGAGCATCAATAACTCTAGTCTCCACTTCTAACTTTGACTCCTGACACATTCCTGACATTCCTTGTCATAAGTCTGTCATATCAGTTCAAACACTAAATCCAAATAATTCTGGACTCCCCAAACCATATCCAGATTTATTTTATTAAAGAGTACACTGTAGCTGTCTCCAGACACAACAGAAGAGGGCATCAGATCCCATTACAGATGGTTGTGAGCCACCATGCGGTTGCTGGGAATTGAACTCAGGATCTCTGGAAGAGCAGTCAGTGCTCTTAACCACTGAGCCATTTCTTCAGGCACAAACATTTTAAAAGGCTAAGTCTCTCTCTCTCTCTCTCTCTCTCTCTCTCTCTCTCTCTCTCTCTCTCTCTCTCTCACACACACACACACACACACACATAAACAGAAAGAGAAAGAGAAAGAAAGAAAGAAGAAAATCCATATGCTGTGTACCCATTCACACTACACATGCACATGCAAAAAATAAAATAATCATGAAATAAAATTACCTTCACTGGGACCGAGCAAAAAAAAGAATTTTTTTTCTTTATATTGGTTCCAAGCATCTGGTAAATCACAGGTAACTGATGTGCTTGGTGAATTATTTCCAGTAAATTCAGAGACTATTTAAAGACTCCTAATGTGCATCTTAAAAGGTAATTATGATATTCATTTGTTTTTACAAACTTAGGAGAACCAGGAATTCTTCTATTTGTTGTTTTTTTCCTCAGGAATTTATACCCTTCTTAAATAATCCTGTGTTAAGAAATGCTTTCTTAATGCTTCTGGGACTTCTTTTGTTTGGAATCTTCCCAGCAGTAGTTCATGTAAGACCACGCTTACTTGATCATGCATGAATATGCACAGACACTGATTATGGTTGAAAGATTCCCTAAGTAAATAATTGAATACATGATCAGACACTGAAGCATTCTCACTTGTGTACTGGGCAAGAAAGAAAACAAGTCAGGCATCAGTAAGAAGAAAATAGAAAAAAAAATGTATGACGATATTTTTCACTTTCCTCATTGTTTCTAGCCTACAGATCTGTTCGCTAGAAATTAGATGAACAACAATATTTTAAACAAGACAGATTGAGTGAAAATTATTTTAAATGAGGCCAGACTTCGTTATTTGTATTTTTACAAGAGTGACTTTGGGGACATTCTAGGAAAGATGGGTTTAGGTATGCTTACACGCAAACATATATGTATGTATACATAGATTATATATATGCTATAAAATATATCTGTAGATTAAGTTAAATTCTCTTTTGTTTGTTTTTTATTTTT